>NC_041346.1:2192046-2399546 GCF_004354835.1 Perca flavescens
AGAGAAGCATATTCAGTGGCAGACTTCTGTCACTGTCATGCTCAACAGACCGGTCCTTTTTTCCCAGGGCCATCCAACTCTCCAGTACTGTCTCTCTCAGCCCCTACCATTATATCACTTTGTCTTCTGTACACCTGACTCTTATAGGTTATATTAGCCCTCCTACACAATCTGGAATGTGGTCATAACATCTACATCTTATAATTTATTCCCTATATTGTTCTTAAAGTATATTATTTCTTTTCTTGGTTGTCAAGCAATTCTGTTATGTTTACATTCTTGTCTTTTCATAGTTAATATTTAATAATAAGCGATTGCACTGTTCACTTTTGCACTACCACCAGTGCACACACTCTACCATAGCACCTTATGGTTATTGCATCACTTGGTCAGTCCATACCAGACCTTTGTAATCACTTCACAAATTGTTAACTCTTTAATTTTCTGTGAGTGATTTTTATGTATTTGAAATATATGTTTATTATTTGTTGTGTTATGGTTGTCTAAGATACTGGATGCCTAAAATTTTCCTTCCCAGTTCTGAGTACAAATGGAACGCACTAACAGCACTGAAAAAGTCATTGTTAACATAAACATATTGTAACCCTGGTTGCTGGAGTAGGCTACTATACCTCTGTACCACCGCCCGACACAGGAGCACACGGCCGAAGCATGGTGCCCCATCTGCCCCGGCAGACCCCAAATTCTGCACACCAGACCAGCAAGCTGCAGCGC
Source organism: Perca flavescens (assembly GCF_004354835.1). Taxonomy (NCBI): domain Eukaryota; kingdom Metazoa; phylum Chordata; class Actinopteri; order Perciformes; family Percidae; genus Perca; species Perca flavescens. Next base: position 2,192,782 of record NC_041346.1, read on the forward strand.
GCATAGGGCGGGTGCAGCATAGGCAACGATTGCGTCTGTTGCAGAGAAACATTTTGACAAAAAGTTTGTAAAAGAAGTTGAAATTGCACGTAGCAGGACAACAGACTTTTGCTCTGTGCATGCTGCATCTGGTCACCGTGGGCCAGCTGCTGAGGCTAGAGTGACACGCGAGCACGCTCCAAACTACTTTCAATGAATCTTCTACACCCCTGCTCCACTTATGCAATAATAAGCTACTTTTACAGTTGCATGTTTTCATACAAGAAGGAGCTTTACACACAACCTTATCACAGCTGAGTATCACTGAAGTTTTATAGCCTACAATTTACGTAGACTTGATTTTGATGGTCATTTAAAACATTAAAAGGGGTTGTAGATCTAGTTCTTTAAGTAAATTGTATCACACCACAGTCAACTTTGATCAAATAAAAAGTAATTTCCCACAAAATAGTTGCTAGTGAAAATGCTGCATGGCTAGCTTTGGAAAACCACACTTAAAACACTCAGTTACAGTCTTGACTTTCACATGTCAGCCTGAGAGCATCTGCAGGACCAATCACAATCCATTACCATGGTGGCCGTCACTTAACGCCCGGGGAAAATGAATTTTAACTAGTTTCACGCCTCATTATGAACCCGTGACCTCCAACAGAGAAAATCATTTTTCTCCTCAGTCCCAGAAAAAAGGTGCACATTTATTATTCGACTTGTATTCTTATTAATTTCACCGTTTGGCAATTACTTTACAAACCCTAAAGTAAATGCAATGTCAAAACACAAGATGACAAAAACTTTTATAAAAGGAAAGAAAAAAGAAATGCAAACTTTGGTAACTTCTGTTCAAATTAGCATCAAAAAACATTCAAACTTCTAACTCATTAGAATCACTGTAAAAGAGGCTCTGGGATTTCAGCTGCACTGTGTCCCTGGTGGTAGATAGAAAAGAAAGTTGAGGGCTTCATGTTTACTTTATTTACACAAAAAGAAATGGAGCAGAAGAAAAGGAACTAACACTTAACAGGAAAAACAAGAAAAACAAAACCTGTAGAGAGAGTGGGTGGCACAAAAAAGCCTGCTGGGTTTAATAAAAGAAAAACTGTTTTTGTAAGCTCAAACTAAACAAAAAAAAAAAAAAAGAATATGACTAGACTAGACTGGCTCAGGATGAACTCACTGCTTCTCGTTCTAAATTGCAAAATATCAAATATATATATATAAATATAACACTTGGTCAGGTGCTTTTGGCATTTGTTATTGACGCAAAAAGTGTCCTTTAGTGCCATATTTAGACTCGTTTGGCATCACTATTAGATGCTCTCGGGACTCGTGTCTTGCCCTGTGGCGTCATATTTGGACGCACTTGGTCGGGACTCTTCGTCAAACCATTGGATGGGAAGCTTTTGAAGTGCAAAAACCCGGTGCATTCATTGACAAAACAACCAGAAACAGTCAAACACAGGGCACAAACTGAACCCAGATAGATACAAAAACTAAGTTAAACTGAGACAAACTAACATCAAGACAAACTAACATCAAGACAAACTAACATCAAGACAAACTAACATCAAGACAAACTAACATCAAGACAAACTAACATCAAGACAAACTAACATCAAGACAAACTAACCAGCAACCTCACAGCAAGCTGCCAAGCCCTCTCTATCTTCCCCTTCTCCTGAAGCTCTTTTAACTCAGCCTCACCTAATTGGACCCTACCACCTGCACAGGAGATTAGAAGGGTGAGCTAACCTGATAAAGCAACATTAAGGCTTTGTTCCTGAAAATACCATTACAACTAGATAGATCAGTTACTGCTGACATTACTATTTACACATATATGTGCACCCACAACAACAGGCACCCTAGATATTATAAAAAAATTTCAGTAACTGCTATCTTACCTATTGTTCTAAACCTTAGGAGTGCCCATCCCCTCAGGACATAATCAGGCCCACCTGCATGCACTCTCCTTAATTAAGCTGGTGAGCAGCTGATCTACCCCCCGCATCACAGGCAGAACCATAGCAAAACACTATGACCCCATAAACCTAACAGGCCTACGTCAAATAAGAATTTATCAAATAAACTAAAACATTACACTGAAATTGAAGATTAACCAAAGCCAAAACAGTATAGTAGTTTTTCACACTCTCTGGGTCGGGACATTTCTCTGACATGCAGCACAAGAATGGGACACTTAGCTTTAGGAAAAGATGGTGGGTGGGGTTACAAAATGTACGTTTCAGTGACACGTGGGACAAGAACGGGACACTGACTCCGGTCTCCTGGGTGGAAGTCCTGTGTTGTTTGACCCATCCACCACCCCAACCAACCCCCTTACACAGATTTTCGGTTGCTACCCTTGTTGTTCTACCCTACCCTATGATACTACGTCATCATAGAGTGCCGGGGTCGAGCTGCTGCTCTGCCCGGTGCATCCCGTACAGATGCTAAAGGGGGATTTTTGCGTCGCTATCCAACGCTGAGAGCCACTGACCAAGCGTCAGCATTTGACCAGTTGTTAGTAAAAATGGGTTGAAAATGCAGGTTAGAGGAAAAAGAAAGAAAATATTTGTCGATCACATACACATTTATCAACAACATATATGGACATTTCCTAAGTAGTACCATTTTAAGGAGCTCCTTTAGGCAAAATAAAAAATAAATATGTATTTAAGTAGGATCCTGTGTTGTCCTTGGCAGAGGTGTCAAAAGTATTCACATTCATTACTCAAGTAGAAGTATAGATACTAGGGTTTGAAAAGACTTCTGTAGAAGTTGAAGTATCAACTCAAGCTTTTTACTCAAGTAAAAGTACTGGTTTCAAAACTACTTAAAGTAGGGTGACCATATTTTGATTTCCAAAAAAAAGGACACTTGGCCCAGCCTCGAGACACAAATTCAGACAGGCTTCTCAGAGGTTAATGCACATGCTTTATTATGCCTCAGTTGTGCAAAAATTACTTCTGTAATAAAATATAATCTGTAACAACCTGTAACAAAATAATAGCTCTCTTTTAAAATAAATAAATAATATGAAATAATGTTCTAAATATGACCTCTTCGGTGTTAGAAGATCCAACTTCAACAAAATATCTCTTACCTTTTCAATAAGATAAATAATAAAGACACTGAAACATATGTGCCAGCTTTGCACACGGTGGACTCCGCCTTCCACTTGTCCGGTCCCGACCGGGACGGTACGTGGGACAATTTTTTTGCAGTTCAACTGTGAGTCTTGTTTTATGGCTCTGTGGAGGCTCCACGCAGAGCTATTGCTGTAGCCTACTTAGCGCACAAGTATCAACTTGTGCGCTGGTGTGTGCGTCGAGCCGGTGTGTGTGTTGGGGGAGTGCGTGATATAATAGAGCGAGGGAGAAGTGAGATAGTGATGGTGATTATCTTCAGAGTGAGTAGTGACGACGAGCGAGTACGACTCTAGTACTAGTGAGAGAAACAAAGTGTCTCCCCTGTGTTTTCTGACCACGGTGGGAGATCTTTAGCAGGAAAGGCTTCGGCATTTTGTGTGCAATGCTGCTCCGCTGTCTGCTCTGGTCCCTGTCTACTCTGGTCCCTGTCTGCTCTGGTCCCTGTCTGCTGTCTGCTCTGGTCCCTGTCTGCTGTCTGCTCTGGTCCCTGTCTGCTCAGGTTCCTGTCTGATCTGGTCACTGTCTGCTCTGGTCCCTGTCTGCTCTGGTCCCTATCTGCTCTGGTCCCTGTCTGCTCTGGTCCCTATCTGCTCTGGTCTCTGTCTGCTGTGGTCCCTGTCTGCTCTGGTCCCTATCTGCTGTGGTCCCTGTCTCCTCTGGTCCCTATCTGCTCTGGTCCCTATCTGCTCTGGTCCCTATCTGATCTGGTCCCTGTCTGCTGTCTGCTCTGGTTCCTGTCTGCTCTGGTCCCTATCTGCTCTGGTCCCTATCTGCCATGGTCCCTATCTGCTCTGGTCCCTGTCTGCTCTGGTCCCTGTCTGCTGTCTGCTCTGGTCCCTGTCTGCTCTGGTCCCTTTCTGCTCTGGTCTCTATCTGCTCTGGTCCCTGTCTGCTCTGGTTCCTGTCTGCTCTGGTCCCTATCTGCTCTGGTTCCTGTCTGCTCTGGTCCCTGTCTGCTCTGGTCCCTGTCTGCTCTGGTCCCTGTCTGCTCTGGTCCCTATCTGCTCTGGTCCCTGTCTGCTCTGGTTCCTGTCTGCTCTGGTCCCTATCTGCTCTGGTTCCTGTCTGCTCTGGTCCCTATCTCTCTCTGGTCCCTGTCTGCTCTGGTTCCTGTCTGCTCTGGTCCCTATCTGCTCTGGTCCCTATCTGCTCTGGTCCCTGTCTGCTCTGGTCCCTATCTGCTCTGGTCCCTATCTGCTCTGGTTCCTGTCTGCTCTGGTCCCTGTCTGCTCTGGTCCCTGTCTGCTCTGGTCCCTGTCTGATCTGGTCCCTGTCTGCTCTGGTTCCTGTCTGCTCTGGTCCCTATCTGCTCTGGTCCCTGTCTGCTCTGGTCCCTATCTGCTCTGGTCCCTATCTGCTCTGGTCCCTATCTGCTCTGGTCCCTGTCTGATCTGGTCCCTGTCTGCTCTGGTCTCTGTGTATGTGCGTGTCGCAGAGCCGCCCACAAGGCAGCCTCTTGGGAGTTACGTCACACAACAGTAATTCGTCACACGTAGTAATAATACTTAGCGGACATTTTCATGAATTTATAAAACCCCCCCGGACAGTATGTAAAAAAAGTGGACATGTCCGGGCAAAAGAGGACATTTGGTCACCCTACTTAAAGTATAAAAGCACAAGATATGTAAGGGGGAAAAAATGCACAAGGCAACATTAAAGAACGGCTTGTGTATTGCTAAGGCCACAGGGTCAAAATTAAATGATCTATTAAAAATGTAATAATAACTTATAACAATAACTTATTTCAGGCTGAAAAAATGGCAGCTACAGTCTGGTGTTACAATCCTCTACGGTGAAATACAGACACTTTTACACCGTTTAGCTGTCAGCATTTTAACCGTGATTACTCCAGCTGCTAGCTAACGCTAGGCTAACGTTACCTGCTGCCAACTGTAGTGTTAACTACAATGTTTTAGTTCCCTCTAACATCCGTTTTCGGGGCATCAGAGAGAAGCGCAGGCATTTAAGTGGCTCGTAAATAAGGCACCGAAATCCACGTTGCTATTCGGTCCGGTAGATAACGGTCGTTAAGGCACCGGTGCCGTATTAGCACCGGGTCTGCGCAGGTGCGATGGATCGTGTACAAACCAATAGGGTGTCGGAATGGTATATGTTTATACTTATATACTCATCTATATATACTCATCCAACCACAATCAAATCCACTCTCTCCGGATGGCGAGAGTTTTTTTTTTTAACAATGACAAGCCGGAATGAAAACAAGCCGAACCGAAATAGGAGTAACAAGGGTATTTTTAAAATGTAAGGAGTAGAAAGTACAGATAATTGCGTGAAAATGTAAGTAGTAGAAATAAAAAGTCTGATGTAAAATAATTACTCCAGTTAAGTATAGATACCCAAAATATCTACTTAAGGTAACAAAGTATTTGTACTTCGTTACTTGACACCTCTGGTCCTTGGCAATGTTTTTCTCAAATACTTACACACACACACACTGCACCACTTTAGCTGATTTCACCTGTGTTTCAGCTGAAAAGTCCTACAGCCAGACAGAATCAATTGATTGACCATTGTTCTATCCCCAAATGGCCCGAATTCTCTCACTGAAATCTAACATCACGGAGGAGACAGAAGGAAACAGTGGTGCTGTCGTATTGTTCAGCTGACAAACACAAATGGATTTTTTTTGTTATTAAATGAACTGAATGAATCATCCAACAGCCAGCTTGGTGGCTAAAATGTGATGTTAATGTTGTTACTGTTGTCAGCATTCCAGGACATGAGGCCCATTCTGAGGATGAAAACCAGTGTAATTCACATTGATCAAAATATTACATAAGATAACAGTTTGGATAAATTGAAATGTGAAGGTGATGTTGGTATGTCTGCTGGTTAGTACAGTGGGCTCTCTCTGCAACTAGGGTCAGAATGTAATGAAATGTACTGACCCTAGTCCTGCTCCCCAGAGGATGAACTCTTTAGATTTGAATGCCCTTTGCAATAGTGCAAGCCCCAGCACCAACTTAAATAACAAGATGAACGGAAAGGTCTGTAGTTGACCCTTTAATGGGATCAAGTATAACAATTTACATACTGACTTGTATCACTGACAGTAGACCTAATCACAACATACAATTTAACGTTGCTGATGCAAAGATGACTTAGTCACAACACTGCCTGTAAATTGCATTGGAAATACAATGAATGCTGCAAACAGCTCGCTGTTTAGATGTACGGATCGCCCTATGCCACTGAACCAAGGCTGCATCCCAGGTTCTTAAATTGCATCCCTGGCTCCTCCACTTGCCTCCCATCCTTGCGTCAAAAGCGAGTGGTATACTCGCCATTCCCGACCTGTCACGCGACAGTGTGACATCATGGGAGCGCCCTAACTATTTATACTTGCGCGTGGTGGTTGCACCTAGTTGTAGTCTTCTCCTGAACAGAGGTGTCGCGACTGAGGAAAGGCTAGTGACTTTGCTATTTCTTCGGACTAGAAGAAGAAGAAAAAGGTAAACAATGGCAGAACTGGCAGCAGCACTGACGTCAGTGTCAACAGTGGCTAAGATGATATCGGAGTCAATGAATGAAGAAGAACAGCTGCTTTTGGGCCTGCTTGCGAAGAAATAACGCCAGACATAAATATGGTGAGTTCAATATCCTTGTGAAACAAATGGGGATGACAGACGAAGAGAAGCACTTTGAATACTTCAGAATGTCTGCACCACGATTGGATGACCTACTTTGTTGCATCAAGCCTTTCATTCATCATAAAAGAACTCAGTAAAACCCAGTAAGTTTACAAGAGAGACTTGCAGTCACTCTGAGAGTCCTGGCATCCGGTACCAGTCAGAATGCAGTTGCTATTACTTACAAACTACGGATGACAACTGTCTCCTGCATAGTTTCTGAAGTGTGTGCGGCAATCTGGCGGGGGTTGAGAGATGACTTCGTACCATTTCCTAAAGGGGCTGAATGGAAAGAGATTTCTCGAGACTTTTGAAGAATGTGGAATTTTCCCAATTGTTTAGGGTGCATCAATGGAAAGCATGTCACAATCAAAGCCCCAGCGAACGCTGGAAGTGACTACTTTAACTACAAAGGTGCAAATTTCATCGTGCTTATGGCTGTGTGTGACGCGAGATATCGTTTCACCATGGTGGATATTGCTGCTTTTGGCTGCGAGAGTGACGGGGGGGTTTCCAAAGCAGTAAGTTTGGCGCTGGTCTTTTGCAGAACACCCTTCAACTGCCACAACCTGCGCACTTGCCAGGGACCAACACCATCCTGCCCCATGTGTTCCTGTGAGATGCTGTTTTCCCCCTAAATGTGAGCTTGATGCGGCCATATCCAGGTAATTAACTGAAACATAATGTTTCCATTTAATATTCATTTCATTGATTTAAATTGATATTTGGGTTCAGTTCACTGTCATTGAAAAATCATTATTTTCAACTATTGCAGGTGTCAATCTGGATGGTGCAAGAAAAATCTACATGTACCGCCACTCATGGCCCACATGGTCATTGAGAACAGCTTTGGCATCTTGGCTGCACGCAGCAGGATTTTCCAGAAAAGTTCTGAAAGAAAGAGTTCCCCCCAGACAAAGTTGTGGATGTTGTGAAGGCACGTGTTGCTCTTCACAACATGCTTACACACACAGATGCTGCGCAGACTCCAACTTGCAGATACATCCCGTCGAACTACATTCCACGTCACCATCAGGTGAACTTCAGCCAGGTGAATGGAGGAGGGTTGTTGCAGAGGACACTAACCTGAGAGCTGTAGCCAGAATGTCTACTGCACGTGCATCCCGTGCTGCAAGTGCAGTGAGGGAGGACCTCAAGAGATTCTTTCAGACACAGCAAGGACTTGTTCCCCGGCAGGAAACTCATCCGCAGAGGTTGCCTGAACTGATCCAATCTTGTGTTGTGTGTAATACTCCATCCATCCATCCATCTTCATCCGCTTATCCGGTGTCGGGTCGCGGGGGGAGCAGCTCCAGCAGGGGACCCCAAACTTCCCTTTCCCGAGCAACATTAACCAGCTCCGACTGGGGGATCCCGAGGCGTTCCCAGGCCAGGTTGGAGATATAATCCCTCCACCTAGTCCTGGGTCTTTCCCGAGGCCTCCTGCCAGCTGGACGTGCCTGGAACACCTCCCTAGGGAGGCGCCCAGGGGGCATCCTTACCAGATGCCCGAACCACCTCAACTGGCTCCTTTCGACGCAAAGGAGCAGCGGCTCTACTCCGAGCTCCTCACGGATGACTGAGCTTCTCACCCTCTCTAAGGGAGACGCCAGCCACCCTCCTGAGGAAACCCATTTCGGCCGCTTGTACCCTGGATCTCGTTCTTTCGGTCATGACCCAGCCTTCATGACCATAGGTGAGGGTAGGAACGAAAACTGACCGGTAGATCGAGAGATTTTCCTTCTGGCTCAGCTCTCTTTTCGTCACAACGGTGCGATAGATTGAATGCAATACCGCACCCGCTGCGCCGATTCTCCTGCCAATCTCCCGCTCCATTGTCCCCTCACTCGCGAACAAAACCCCAAGGTACTTGAACTCCTTCACTTGGGGTAAGGACTCATTCCCTACCTGGAGAAGGCATTCCATCGGTTTCCTGCTGAGAACCATGGCCTCAGATTTAGAGGTGCTGATCCTCATCCCAACCGCTTCACACTCGGTTGCGAACCGATCCAGTGAGTGCTGAAGGTCGCAGGCCGATGATGCCATCAGGACCACATCATCTGCAAAGAGCAGCGATGAGATCCCCAGCCCACCAAACTGCAACCCCTCCCCACCCCGACTACGCCTCGATATCCTGTCCATAAATATTACAAACAGGATTGGTGACAAAGCGCAGCCCTGGCGGAGGCCAACCCTCACCTGAAACGAGTCCGACTTACTACCGAGAACCCGGACACAGCTCTCGCTTTGGTTGTACAGAGATTGGATGGCCCTGAGTAGAGACCCCCTCACCCCATACTCCCGCAGCACCTCCCACAGTATCTCCCGGGGGACCCGGTCATACGCCTTCTCCAAATCCACAAAACACATGTAGACCGGTTGGGCATACTCCCAGGCTCCCTCCAGGATTCTTGCAAGAGTGAAGAGCTGGTCCGTTGTTCCACGACCATGACGGAATCCGCATTGTTCCTCCTCAACCCGAGGTTCGACTATCAGCCGAACCCTCCTTTCCAGCACCTTGGTGTAGACTTTACCAGGGAGGCTGAGAAGTGTGATACCCCTGTAATTGGCACACCCCTCTGGTCCCCCTTTTTTAAAGGGGAACCACCACCCCAGTCTGCCACTCCTTTGGCACCGTCCCAGACTTCCACGCAATGTTGAAGAGGCGTGTCAACCAGGACAGCCCCTCCACACCCAGAGCCTTGAGCATTTCTGGACGGATCTCATCAATCCCCGGGGCTTTGCCACTGTGGAGTTGTTTGACTACATCAGTGACTTCCGCCTGGGAAATCGACGACAATCCCCCGTTATCCTCCAGCTCTGCCTCTAACATAGAGGGCGTATTAGTCGGATTCAGGAGTTCCTCAAAGTGCTCCTTCCACCGCCATATTACCTCCTCAGTTGAGGTCGACAGTGTCCCATCCTTACTGTACACAGCTTGGATGGTTCCCCGCTTCCCCCTCCTGAGGTGGCTTACAGTTTTCCAGAAGCACTTTGGTGCCGACCGAAAGTCCTTCTCCATGTCTTCTCCAAACTTCTCCCACACCCGCTGCTTTGCCTCTTTCACGGCAGAGGCTGCAGCCCTTCGGGCCCTTCGGTACTCTGCAACTGCCTCCGGAGACCTCCGGGATAACATATCCCGGAAAGACTCCTTCTTCAATCGGACGGCTTCCCTGACCACCGGTGTCCACCACGGTGTTCGTGGGTTACCGCCCCTTGAGGCACCTAAGACCCTAAGACCACAGCTCCTCGCAGCAGCTTCAGCAATGGAAACTTTGAACATTGTCCACTCGGGTTCAATGCCCCCAGCCTCCACAAGGATGCACGAAAAGCTCCGCCGGAGGTGTGAGTTGAAAGTCTGTCGGACAGGGGCCTCCTCCAGACGTTCCCAATTTACCCGCACTACACGTTTGGGCTTACCAGGTCTGTCCAGAGTCTTCCCCCACCCCCCTGACCCAACTCACCACCAGATGGTGATCGGTTGACAGCTCTGCCCCTCTCTCTTCACCCGAGTGTCCAAAACATACGGCCTCAGATCAGATGAAACGATTATAAAATCGATCATTGACCTTGACCCTAGGGTGCTCTGGTACCAGGTACACTTATGAGCATCCCTATGTTCGAACATGGTGTTCATTATAGACAATCCATGACTAGCACAGAAGTCCAACAACAAACAACCACTCTGGTTTAGATCAGGGAGGCCGTTCCTCCCAATCACACCTCTCCAGGTGTCTCCATCATTGCCCACGTGTGCGTTGAAGTCCCCCAGCAGAACAATGGAGTCCCCCACTGGAGCCCCATGCAGGACTCCAGTCAAGGTCTCCAAGAAGGCCGAATACTCCGAACTCCTGTTTGGTGCATATGCACAAACAACAGTCAGAGTTTTCCCCCCCACAACCCGCAGGCGTAGGGAGGCGACCCTCTCGTCCACCGGGGTAAACTCCAACACAGCGGCGCAGCCGGGGCTTGTGAGTATCCCCACACCGCCCCTGGGCCTCACACACCCTGGGCAACTCCGGAGAAGAAAAGAGTCCAACCCCTATCCAGGAGTATGGTTCCAGAACCAAGACTGTGCGTAGAGGTAAGGCCCACCAGATCTAACCAGTAGCGCTCCACCTCCCGCACCAGTTCCGGCTCCTTCCCCCACAGAGAGGTGACGTTCCACGTCCCCAGAGCCAGCGTCTGCTGCCCGGGTCTGGTCCGTCGAGGCCCCTGACCTTCACTGCCACCCATGTGGCATCGCACCCGACCCCAGCGGTTCCTCCCACAGGTGGTGGGCCCATGGGCTAGAGAGATGGGAGCCACGTAGCTTGTTCGGGCTGTGCCCGGCCGGGCTCCGTGGCAAACCCGGCCACCAGGCGCTCGCTGACGAGCCCGCCGTCTGGGCCTGGCTCCAGACGGGGGCCCCGGGCTTCCTCCGGGCAGGGTCACTCCATCTCTACCTCGTTTTTCCATAGGGTTTTTGAACCATTCTTTGTCTGGCCCCTCACCCGAGACCACTTTGCCTTGGGAGACCCTACCAGGAGCACAAAGCTCCAGACAACACAGCCCTCAGGTTCACAGAGACACACAAACCTCTCCACCACGATAAGGTGATGGTTCACGGAGAAGTGTGTAATACTGTGGCCTATATTTTTCAGTTATCATATGAATAGTATCCTCCAGTGCACCAGGATGTCTCTCATTATACAGTATTAGCACCTGTATCCAGGTCAGCCATCAACATTTCAGAGTGTATGGCATATCTGTAAGAGTGTATGACTGTAAGTATCTAGCTTAATAACTTAATAATTATCTGTTTTTATAACTTAATGCCGTTTTGAGAATTATGTCACGCTAGTTTTTCAGCCACGTCATTTCACTCGTCTTTGACCACAAAAAGAGCAGACAGCGCTTATGTAAAACCAAGATTTGTTAACGAAAAGATAAACAATAACGCCTATAACATAATATAATGACTTTAAAATATACACAATAAAGTAGAAAATATAAAGAAAAAAAGCTTATAATATGTACTAAATGATAGGACTATAAAAAGGTATAGCCTTAGCAATAAGGTGCATTAAAATGTGCATTTAAAATGTGACGTTCATCGCGGGTGCTACTGGGTGTGCTCAGACATCGTCTGGTACAGTTTCTGCTTCAGCCGCGCACCTGTGGATCGACATTCTCCATCATGTCCGCAAGGACTTTGAAAAAGCCCCCTATAGGAGATGTCGCAAGCTGAAAACACCTCTCCTGGCTCTCCTTGAATTCAGTCCACATCTTCTCCCTGTGCTCCTTGAGCTGTGCCAGATGTGCTGCCACCACAGAGTCGTCGTGTGCCATCCGTCTCTTCCTCCTTCTTGGGGTACACGCAGAGAGATGATGTGGATGCCACCGCTGTCGGAACAGCATGGGTGATGGGGGAAACTGGGATGGCGAGGGGTGGTGGGGTCGATCAGGACAGTGAGGAGGACCTCATTGATTCGGTGGAATCTGTGGCGCAGGCTTTCGACTCTGATGGACCACACAGTGTCAGAGATGCTGGGCCACACAGCTGTGAAGCCTCGGCTGCTGGGCTGCACGTCTGGATTGATGTAAAAACAACTTTAACATATAGGCCACGTCAAATTCAACAATCAGGTTTAACAAACCTTAATTAAACATTAGGCTATTCAAACTTTAGGCTTTAGAAAAGTAATTCAGGCAGGAGCAAAATAATGCAGATTTAACACCAGCTGATTGAATTATAACCAGTACGACAGACACCAGATGGAAAGACAGATACCAGCTGATTGAACCAAGAATAATGAAAACAAACATGTTCTGCTTACCTCAACATTTGTTTCTGTCGGCCTGTCTTTCACAAAATTGTGCATACATGAAAGTTCAGGTCTGTGTCCTCCTGCAGCACCACTTCTTGCAGCTGCTTGCGACCTCTTTCTTGCCTCGGAATGGTGCCCAGCTAATGATGTGGGCTATGTGAATAACTGGGTGGCGTTCTGGGGAAAGCCTGGTCTGATTAAGAGAGACGGCATTCATCCCACCTGGGACGGAGCCGCTCTCATATCAAAAAATCTGACAGAGTCTATTATCGGTCATAAACTATGACAACCCAAGTTTGATATTAGTAATCAGAGGTGCAGTGCGATGCGCTCCTCTGTGCTTCCGTTGGAGCAGTCGCCCACTCATAGTCTAATAAGCACGGTGTCTGTCCCCCGACTCAGATCGGTTAAATCAAAAGTAAACAAAAGAGGGGTTATATTTAACAACCTAATTGGAATTAAAACAACAACTGCAACAATAGAACAAAATAGGAAAATTAGATGTGGACTATTAAATATTAGATCTCTGTCTTCTAAAGCAGTATTGGTAAATGATTTGATATTAGATAAAATCAAATTGATTTATTTTATCTTACTGAAACCTGGCTGGGCCATGAAGAATATGTCAGTCTAAATGAAGCAACTCCTCCCAGTCATATTAATACTCAAATTCCTAGAGGCTCAGGCCAAGGAGGAGGAGTTGCAGCCATCTTTGATTCAAGCCCGTTAATCCTAAACCTAAACTCAATTTGTTTGAAAGCCTTGTTCTTAATCTTCAACATCCAAAATGGAAAACATTACAGCCAATTATACTCGTTATTTACCGGGCTCCAGGTCCGTATTCTGAATTTTTATCGGAATTCTCAGAGTTTTTATCATGGGTAGTACTAAAATCAGACAAAGCACTTATTGTAGGTGATTTTAATATCCATGTGGATGTTGACAATGATAGCCTTAGTACTGCCTTCAACTCATTACTGGATTCAATCGGTTGTGCACCAGGCAACGCACTGTTTTAACCACACCCTCGACCTTGTGCTGGCATATGGTATTGAAATTGAGGATTTAATAATATTTCCGCAGAATCTGGTATTATCAGACCATTCCTTAATTACTTTTGAATTCTTACATACTGACTATACTAAAATTAGACAAAAGCTTCTACAATAGATGCCTGTCTGACAGTACTATAGCTAAATTTAAGGAAGTTATTCCAATAGCATTTAACTCAATGTTGTGCCTTATATAACATATATATATATATATATATAACAGAGATGACCTTTATGTAAACCTTAGTCCCTCCCAAATTGATATATTTGTAGACGGTGCTACGACCTGCCTACAGACGACTTTAGACTCTGTTGCCCTCCTCAGAAAGAAGATGATGAAGAAAAGGAAACTAGCACCTTGGTATAACTCCCAAACTCGCAAATTGAAACAAATCTCGCGAAACCTTGAAAGTAAATGGCGTTCCACCAAACTGGAAACATCTCGTTTGGACTGGCAAGACTCAAAAAAAAGTCTCAAAACCTATAGGAAGGCCCTCAGAAATGCCAGATCAGACTATTACTCATCATTGATAGAAGAAAATAAGAACAACCCAAGGTTTCTTTTCAGCACTGTAGCCAGGCTGACAGAGAGACACAACTCTAGTGAGCCATCTATTCCTAAAGCTCTGAGTAGTGATGACTTCATGAGCTTCTTTAATGATAAAATTATAACAATTAGAGATAAATCCATCACCTTTTGACCTCAACTTCTAACGGCTCACCTTTAAACGCAGGACTGCTAGAAAGAATGACAAGACCTGATATATGCTTAGACCGCTTTTATCCTATAGACATTCATCAATTAATGATAAAGGTATCCTCAGCTAAGCCCTCTACCTGTCTCTCAGACCCAATCCCAACGAGGCTACTCAAAGAAGCATTACCCGTGGTTGACATTTCATTACTAGATATGATCAATATGTCTCTATTAACAGGTTATGTACCGCAGTCATTTAAAGTAGCTGTGATAAAACCTCTTCTGAAAAAACCCTCCCTAGATCCTTACGTCTTAGCAAACTATAGACCTATATCTAACCTTCCCTTTCTCTCCAAGATCCTTGAGAAGGTAGTTGCTAATCAATTATGTGATTTTCTACATAGCAATAGTTTATTTGAGGACTTTCAATCAGGATTTAGAAAGCATCATAGCACAGAGACAGCACTGGTGAAAATTACTAACGACCTTCTAACTGCTGCAGACAAAGGACTTGTCTCCATCCTTGTTTTACTAGATCTTAGTGCTGCATTTGACACTATTGACCATAAAATCCTGTTACAGAGATTGGAATACTTAGTTGGCATTAAAGGAATCGCACTAAGCTGGTTTAAGTCCTATTTCTCTGATCAATCTCAATTTGTTAATGTTAATGATAAATCCTCCAAATTAAAGTTAGCCATGGCGTGCCACAAGGCTCAGTGCTGGGACCAATTCTATTCTCCTTATATATGCTTCCTCTAGGCAATATTATTAGGAAACACTCAATTAACTTTCATTGTTACGCGGATGACACCCAATTATACTTGTCAATCAAACCAGACGAAACCAATCAGTTAGCTAAACTTCAGGCATGCATTAAAGATATAAAATCCCAGATGACCTACAATTTTCTGATGTTAAACTCGAACAAAACTGAAGTTATTGTG
The DNA here is from genome assembly GCF_004354835.1 of Perca flavescens. Lineage (NCBI taxonomy): Eukaryota > Metazoa > Chordata > Actinopteri > Perciformes > Percidae > Perca > Perca flavescens. The sequence continues at coordinate 2,208,087 of NC_041346.1, forward strand.
CTGGGCCCTAAACACCTCAGAAACTCATTATCTAAAGATATAGCTACTCTGGATGCTATTGCCTTGGTCTCCAGCACTACTGTCAAAACGTTACGAGTTATTTTTGATCAGGATATATCCTTTAACGGCCATCTAAAACAAACCTCAAGAACAGCCTTTTTTTCATCTCCGTAACATTGCCAATATTAGGAATATCCTGTCTCAAAACAATGCTGAAAAACTAGTCCATGCAATTTTTACTTCCAGGCTGGACTATTGTAATTCCCTACTGTCAGGTTGCTCAAATAAATCCCTTAAGACTCTCCAGCTGATCCAGAACGCTGCAGCGCGTGTTCTGACAAGAACTAAGAAAAGAGATCATATTTCTCCTGTATTAGCCTCTCTGCATTGGCTTCCTGTAAAATCCAGGATTGAATTTAAAATCCTCCTCCTGACCTACAAAGCTCTAAATGGTCAAGCACCTTCATATCTAGAAGAGCTCCTAGTTCCTTATTGTCCCACTAGAGCACTACGCTCCCAGAATGCAGAGCTACTTGTGATTCCTCGAGTTTCTAAAAGTAGACTGGGAGCCAGAGCCTTCAGCTACCAGGCTCCACTCCTGTGGAACCAGCTCCCAGTCTGGGTTTGGGGGGCAGACACCGTCACCACATTTAAGAACAAACTGAAAACCATTCTCTTTGATAAAGCTTATAGTTAGGGAGGAGGAGTTGCAGGCTCTGTAAATTATAGAGTGTGGTCTAGACCTACTCAATCTGTAAAGTGTCTCGAGATAACTCTTGTTATGATTTGATACTATAAATTAAATTGAATTGAAATTGAATTGAAATTGAATTGAAATTGAATTGAAATTGAATTGAAATTACAAGTACTTTACAGAACAATCGCGTGGCGCAGCTGGTGGATTACCAAACACTGACTTGAATGGCCACGAATGCTCGTGGGGCACACAACGCGCCCGGAACGCAGCGCAGACATGCCTGGTGGAAATTAGGGGTAAGGACAGTAAATCCAGCCCAAGAGTGATATACCATTATTGAGTTCCAATCATGGTTTGCACTGCTCAGAAAATAGCGAAATCATCAGTTTGTTGTTTGCTCTGTCTAAAACGTTCATATTGTGGCTGTAATGAACACTGCAGCCTCTAGGGTACGGAGTTATATTCCTATCTTTATTCAAGAGTGCATTCTTTCAATTTGAGAGCATTTCTCACTGATATTACGTTCAGATTTTGTAATAATTTCCCTCAAAACCTTGCTCTCACACTCAAATGGTCATGCTCGCGCTTGGATTTGCTCTGCTTGTGCTCTGCTTGTGCTCAAACTTTGTGCTCGGACTCAGATATGTTGTTCTGTGGACAGATTTCCTGCTCTCAGCTTTGAACCTTCTCCTCACACTGATTCTGCGCGCTTGCAAATCTGCTGCTCTCGGATCTCTCATGCACGCTTGGATTTTTCTGTGTTACAACACTATCAAAATTCCACAACCAATAGAATGCCAGGTGTAGTGTTGACCAATGAAATGATCCCTGCCCCGTTGAGGGTGCGTTCGTTTTATGTGAGAACATTCGTTGCGGCCGGCTCCTCTGTAACCATGGGTCTGTAACCCAAGTTTATTTAACCCCGCCGTCCATCACTTTATTATTAGTATATGTCAATAATGTGCACAGAATGGTCGACGGTCTTTCACCTGCACCCATCAGGAAACGGGAGAAAGCTTTGAAGTGGGACATATCAAGTTACGTAGCTACACAACTATGAGGGTGAGTAACATAAATTAAGCACATAGCATATGGCGCTAGCCTAGCTTGATGTCTGTTAACAAATAGCTTTTCTTTAAATCAGTAGTTTAGCTAGCTAGATTGAACGACATATGACGGACAGTATGTGTGTATTTATAACTGGTATTTAATGACCCCACTTTGTAAATTTTCCTCGTTTGGTTAACCATGTTCCTGGGGATTTGGCTAATTTCAGACATGTTAGAGGCAATTGTAAAACCTAAACTGTAATATAACTGAAAAACAAAAGAAACTGGATTGTTTGTATCAGTTTTTACATCATTGTTGCATGTTTTTCAGATGTTCTAAATTCTTATAACATTATTTTAACAATAACATTCATATATATGTATAGAAAGTTGTAAGTACAATTCCACTCCTATAATAAAACAGTATTTAAAATAGCAGTTATTTATTTTTACCCTTATGAAATCAATACAAAGCAAATTGAACAGAAAAAAACAAGTATTTTGTTTCAGTTTCCCTTCTTCCAGGTGGGGCTGAAGTACCCCTGTTGAGCTGCACCGTGTGCATGGACCAGTGTTGTACAACCACACTACTGTGTTGTTCCAGTCAGTACATTAATCCAAACGCAAAATCCCATTGGTTCCCCCTGTACTCACCTGTGTGCAGAGGGCAGGCATTAGTGGCACAAATCAAGTACGTTGGCAAGTCTGATAATAATTTAATTGTAAAATCATGTTACATACACTTATCATTTCTTTCTTGCTTAAATTCACAGGGTGCACAACAAGGCCCAGGAGAGACAATTACTGTGATGTCCACAAATCCAAAGCAGAGAAGAGAAGGTAAGGTAAGATAGTAATGATGTTAAAGAAAGCTATGTACACCTAATACCTTATGTGTTGATGTCTATGAATTTGTTTTAAATAGGAGCACACTATACAAAGACAACAGTGGAGAGTTGCTGGATCGGTCAGTCCTCAAAGTGCCAGAGATCTACAAGGACTTCACCCGTTTCTGCACCATCACCTGCATAATCCAAGTGATAAAAGAGAGAACAAACTATTTTGTTCTCTGCTTACATGAATAGGTGCCTGTAATGTCTGCACACATAAACAATCAATTAATAAATGTTAAGTATCACTGATATTTCTTAAATCATTGTGGTTTTTCAGAGCAATAAGATTATTAAAGCCATGTTCATACTTGTAACAAATTAAAACCCTTATCAAGGCAAATAGGTTTTTCATTTTCTGTAATCTAAATCTAAAAACAGTATAATTAAATTTACCAGAGTGGACACTTGCAGGTTGTTAAACAGCTTTAATTTACCTTGTCAAAACAATAAGTAATTCATAACCAACTGCACAATATTTGACACAAAACCTAAAAAGCCTATGGTTCATACTCCTGTGAAGCAGTACACTTTGCCTGTAGGATTTACTGTAGCAGGAACATTGATATTGGCAAACTGATGACCCAGGTACAGGTGAGTTTGTGAGCAGGGTTATAATATGAACTAAAATAAAGATAAGATAAGCCTAGTGCTCACAAGAGGGATAATTCAGGTATTGCAACACAAGTTATAGAATAATTGAATTAAATAGGAGGTATATATAACTAGTAGAAAATAAATTAACTAAACAAGAGCAATTAAGGCAAAGTTATGAGGTAGTAGCAAGCTAAAGTGACGTATAATCAATAGCAGTGAGTCACATCAACAGTGTACACCAGAATAATATATACTGTGATTAAGTAATGATACTTAGTGTTGTCTGTAGACTACTAATATAACAAAACCGAAAAATAATATAGTGTACGATGCAGTATGGAGAACAACCGAGTCCCATATGACCCCAAGAGACTTTAATTGCAGCTGTTGATGATGTTGCAGATGGTTGTATATATATCATGGTTAGTTTTTTGGAGGTTGGATGAAGGATCAGAAAGCAAGGAGATGTCAAATACTCTGGAAGAAAGACATTCGAGAAAGAAGCTATAAGATGGCCATTCAATATTTGATTCTTGTTTTTCTCAAACTTTTTCAAAGGTTTTTTGTGACCTTTTCTTTCTGACGTGAGCTACACTTTCATGAGAAAACATACAAGTCTACACACACAAACACGGAAATTGCTTAAAAAAAGGTGTGATGTTAACAATATGATGATTTTGAAAATTCAGGATTCTGCAGCCCGCAGCAGTCTGACTTCAATGAATCAGCTGTTTAGTCAGTGGAAGAGTTAAGCAAGGACACACGCTGCATAATGACACAGCCATACAGAAACAGTAGACACAAAAACTCACACACTGACAACACGGCATGTACAGGAACCAACAGAAAAGTACTAATAAAAGGATTTGTATTATGTGTATTAGTCTATGGCTGAAACTCATTCATCATTTCATTAATGTAATGTTCGTGCCTGAAAATTAAAAAATTAGAAACTTGCAAAAGAGTTTGTGAGCGCCCTAACAAAACTAATCTCCGTGATGCTGAATATGTCTTTTAGCTGTGTAAATATCTTTGTGTAAAACGTTAGCAAAAGAACATATTAATAAATTATTCAAATATAACTTTTCATCCATCCACAAGGCATTCACTACACTTTTAAGACAAGAAGTGTGTACCGTTTCATACCATTGACCCTGCTTGAAATGCACTCTCTTTAGTATAGAGGATCTTTGAGGCAGTCTCAAAGCTCTTATTCCTGCCCTGAAGAGCAAGGAGCGAGCATCGAGGAGGGATCACCAAAAAGCTATGAGCAAGGATACACAAGAGCAGCCTCTCCCATGCTTCCTTGGTGGGATGGACCTAAGACACGAAGAAGGGAGGCAAGTGGAGGAGCCGGGGATGCAATTTAAGGGAAGTGAGAAGGACCGCTGGTTAGAAGTCTGGCAGCAGTGTTCGGAATGAGCTGGGATTGTCTAAGGCTACATTTACATTGCTACGTTTTGGTTTTTACGGCGGAGTTTTGAGCCAAATGTGATCTCCGTGTACACAAGGTTTTGTTTTAACTCCAGGAGAAGAACTTAATCTCTGTTCAAACTAACATGCCCAAACCGCATATCTTATCAAGAGATCAAGCTCATTAACCGTTGGATCATGTTTCCCAAAACTTGAGAAATCTGTTGGCTGGATGTTTCCTCAGTTGAGTGGTGAGCTCATTCATAAAACACACAATAATTGGAATTTTACATTACAGGCCTGGCTCACAGCATCAAAGAACCACAGTAACACATGAAACATGCATGACACTTGCAGCTTCGCAGAGTTTAGATGTGGCAATGAAAAAAAATGAAAGCGCGCTGTGAATGAACTTCTCAACTCTCATCAGCTCAAAGCGGACACACACATTTAAGGAATATGTGTGAACAGCTTTTAAACTCCAACCTTAGATTATTACTCATGCTCAAGGAGTGTTTGTTTGAAAGTGCTCGGCATGAAAGAAAAGGCTGTTCAGCCGTGTAATCAGAAGGTCAAAAAGCTTCAGTCTCCTTGCTTTGAGTTTTTATCGAAATGCACACAAGGCCGATAATGTGGTGGGGCACTGGAAAAAACTTTTCGCAGTCGGATAGGAAGCTCAAAAGTGCAATTCTGTTCCAACACTTGCTTGAAGAAAATGAGGCAGTATGATGCACATACACAAACAGGTAAAGCAGAAGGCATTTTCAGTGAGTACGTTTACATGCACACCAATAATCCACTATTATTCACTATTATGTCATGTAAACAGCATATTCTGGTTGGATATTCCGGACATGTATACAGCGCATTCGGAATACGCGTCTCAATCAGGGTTTTTGACCACAGTTTACGGCCTCTTGCCTGTTTACGGCTTACGGTCAGCTCTGTGTGTTGCTATGGTTGCTGTACACAAACCAACCAGCCAGCTGTTTGCAGGGCTGCAGACCCGATAAGAAGGAGAAACACCGCTACTTTTAACAAAGACTTAGATATCAACAGGTTTTTGGATATGCGCTCACATCGCTACGCTGACCTTTTCAAGAAGCTGGTTGAAGGAATGAAAGAGGGACACTGTGTTCACACGGTCCAACAAGTCTGCCACTGCTGGAAAACTTTGAAAAAAATCGTAACTTTCAAGGCTGCATGTAAACAGGAATATTAGTGGAATATTCACTTTTATTAGCCATGTAAACAGCTTAGTCGGAATATCGTCTTTTTCGGAATAAAAAACGGAATATTATATGCACCAGATCTAACAGCTGATTGGTTTAGAATTGACTCAACATGATGACATTTTGTATACATTTTTTTATTGTTTTTGAATTGGAGGAATTTGAATTGCTATTTGTCTGATTTAAAGGCTTATTGTGTACAGAACAGAATGGGGCTGATGATGACGTTTAGAAGTCAGAGAGAATAAATCTGTTCAGATTACATGTAGAGCATTTTGACAGCTACTCTGTTATAATAAAAACAACTGGAGACTATGTATAAGCTGATATATGGGTCTGATAACATAACAGGATGTGAGCGTTTCTGTGACTTCCCGTTCAGACTGAAAGCCGCTGATAATGGCTGGAAACTGTCCAACTTGACCTAAACTAAACTCAAACAAAGGGCACAAAATCAAACCCAGGAATTCAACTAAATTCAACCGAGGCAAAGTGAAATCAAACTAAAAGGTTGGCAAGCTCACAGCAAGCTGCAACTCCTTCCACTTTCTCCCTTCTCCTCTCAGCCTCACCTAACTGGAACCTACCTACAAAAAAAGCAACATTAACACTCTGGATCCAGAAAATACCATTAGATTGTCATAGATCACTTCCTGCTGACGTTACCATATCGGCAGCCATAACATAAAGCACCCCAAATATTATAAAAATGTAATTTACTGCAGAACTATTTGACCTATTCTCCTACATCATAATAGTGGCCAGTCCCTCCCTGCTCAGAGGACCTACTCATGCACACCTGTACACACTCTCCTTGATTGAGATTGTGAACAGCTGATCCCAGCTTCTTTTACAAAACACAAAAGTTGAATAATACACTTCTAGAGACAATATATGATGAGACATTTCTACAAACTAATAGTTTTCTAAAAATAATGCACATCACATGTCTGAAATTTATTTCAATTAAATTAAATTTACAAGAGTTATCTCAGGACACTTTACAGATAGAGTAGGTCTAGACCACACTCTATAATTTGCAAAGACCCAACATTCTCCAGACCCCAGAGAGCAAGAGGTTTCTGTCTTTAAACAGACAGAAACCTCGGACAGACCGTGACTCTTGGTGGGCGGCCATCTGTCCCTGCCGGTTGGGACACAGAGACACAGATACAGATATATGATTCATAATAATTATAGCAGTTGGTATGATAATCAGTGCCAATTATAATAACAATAAAGATAATAGAACTATGACTACAAATAATAGTTGTAGCAGTGCAGGGCATAGCAGGGCATTGAGCAGGTGGCACCACGCCGGCAGCTGCAAAAATGACTTAGGAAAACTGTGAGGCAAGAAAACATAAGGACTCTGGGGAATAAGCTCCCCGGAGCTAAGTTAGTAACAAGCATCACTGGGACATGAATGCACACAGATGGAAAGAGAGAGGCGGGGGAGCTCAGTGTGTCATAAGAAGTCCCCCGCCAGTCTAGACCTATAGCAGCATAGTCTACATCCTCGATGCTCCACATCCGGGATTGCTCCGGTGCCGCAGGAGATTCCGCCAGATGTGTGTATTTTCGCTGATTTCCATTTCCTTCCACTTTCTTTTTTGTTGGAATTTTCAGTGGATTTGTGAGGACTATGGTTAACTGCTCCTCAGATCTCTGCAGGGTAAATCCAGACAGCTAGCTAGACTATCTGTCCAATCTGAGTTTTCTCTCACACGATTATTTTGCAGTGGCTCCGTGTGGTGCTTAGCACCACCCATGACGATTGTGATTCGTTTAAAGAAATGCCAATAAACCAGAGCATGTTTTTCTTCCATCCCATAATACTGTGTGGACTAGACAGACCCTCCTCCGCTCAGCAGCGCGTGGATGGTCTGGCAAAGCGAGATTATTAGCAGCATAATTAAGAGCTGGTCCAAGGCAAACCTGAACCAGCCCTACAAGGGTTGGTAGATGAACAACAATGATCTGACAACTATGAAGAGAAGCATAGAACATCATTTGTAAATAAGCATTTTCTGCTTTCGTTCTATTTAGCTGGAAGCGGATATGATGTTTTTTTCCAACCCCTACTCCTACATCCCTGCTCCCTATGAATCCAGGCCAGTTGCTCTGAGGCCAGAAAGAACTTTGAGAGACTGGTCCTTAGGGCTGGGCGATATGGTTGAAAACTGTATCACGATATAAGTTTTTCATATCGGTCGATATCGATAATTATTGATATATTTTATGACCTATTTAAAATAAGGACCAGGAGAAAAATATATTAAATTTAAACATTTTTATGTTAAACTTAACCCTGCTCTGATTATAATCCCCTCAGTTATAAAAGCAGAAATGTCAACACAACCATGGAAAACACTCAAATAATTCAAATGTAAACAGGTCTAAAATCACAATGAACACTTAACAATTATCTCTTAACATTAAGGTGCAAAATTAAAGAATAAGTAAGAAATGCTTAATAAAGTGTCATAAAATAGTGCAAAGTGTTAGCTAAATATAAGAAACCTGAGAAGGAACTATTTTCTGCAGGTTTAGTGCTAGGTTGGTAACCTGGCTTCTGGACAGTGCTCAGCATGTCTGCCTTCGTTATTTCTTTGTAGCGTTTAGTAAGGTGCTGATGCAGAGTACCTCTCCATGGTGGTCTGCTGTTTGTAGTGTTTAGTAAGGCGCTGATGCAGAGTACCTCTCCATGGTGGTCTGCTGCTTGTAGTGTTTAGTAAGGCGCTGATGCAGAGTACCTCTCCATGGTGGTCTGCTGTTTGTAGCGTTTAGTAAGGCGCTGATGCAGAGTACCTCTCCATGGTGGTCTGCTGCTTGTAGTGTTTAGTAAGGCGCTGATGCAGAGTACCTCTCCATGGTGGTCTGCTGTTTGTAGCGTTTAGTAAGGTGCTGATGCAGAGTACCTCTCCATGGCGGTCTGCTGTTTGTAGCGTTTAGTAAGGTGATGATGCAGAGTACCTCTCCATGGCGGTCGGCTGCTTGTGCCGTGTTGCAGCTGCAGATGTTGTTGGACATTGATGGCGAATACGGCTGTGCTCGAAAGTGTGAGCGCGGCTAAAGTGTTAAAACAAGTTTGTGGTAGTACCAGTGTTGGTGGGGACGACGGTCTGACGACATTGGTCTGACTACGGTCAGACTTATAAAATCCCCAAAACTGCCATACTGACTTTTCCTGTTTTATCAACGATTTCCTCGCTCGCTGCGGCACTCACTTTCCACTCCACGCCGGTTCTGTTATTGAAGAACACGAGACAGCAATGTGGCGCAACCAAACATGATACTGTTACATGATTGGCTGTTAGAGTGTCACTCCCCACGTTGCTAGGTTGCCAGAGAGGGAGGGCCTTTGTTCATGCAACCAAACTTGATTCACAACCTCTGGTTTCTTCTGATGAAGAAAAACAAGTTATCGAACGTTTTATCGACCGCATTTTCTATTGATATGGATTATGTGTCTATCGCGATACATATCGTTATCGTTTTATCGCCCAGCCCTACTGGTCCTACAGAACCTCAAGTTCCTTATGAGTAAAAAGGTAAAGGTACTTTATTGTCACATACACATACATGTAGCAAAATTCATTCTCTGCATTTAACCAATCCCTCAAGGGAGCAGTGGGCAGCCCGGGGACCAACTCCAGATCTGAGCCAGTGCCTTTGTGATGGTGGGGGAAACCAGAGCACCCAGAGAAAACCCACACAAACATGGGGAGAATGTTCTCCCCATGTTTACAAACTCCACACAGAAAGGAACAACCTGGATTCAAACCCAGAACCTTCTTGCTGGGAGGTCACAGTGCTAACCATTGGGCCACCATGCTGCCATGACTGCATTCACCTCTGCAGTCTGCATACCAGGCAAACAGAGATACATGCTCCACAGACACATATCTGGAGAGGCCGCACAACACCATACGATTCATGTTCTTCAACTTCTGCAGTGCCTTCAACACCATCCAGCCACTCTGGCTAGCTGAGACGCTCTCAGTGAGTATAAAAAAATTTGGCAAGTTGTAGGAAAGCTATAACTAGGAAATGGTTGCAACTAGACCCCCCAAGAAATTTACTGTATGGAGAGACTTACTTTTGTATTAAGGCTTCAGTTGGAGAAATGTACTGAATGCTGGGAAAAATGGATTGTGTATGCACCCTGAATAATATGACACTATACCATGATGTATGTGTAAAAGAATACTTTGATTATAGCTGTAACACCCATGATGATCTCATGTTCTTTGTACATGTTCTTTGTACATGTATGTAAATAAATAAATAAATAAATAAAAAAAGTAGTAAAAATTATATAAAATTTAATATTCTGAAGGTAAATAAAGACCAACAGTGGCAAAGACCAATTTGCACAAACAGGTGCTCGTCCTGACGTAAAGGCTTCAAACATATATCTTATTAAAGGGTGAAAATTGTGACATGGGCGCCTGGGTAGCTCACCTGGTAGAGCGTGCGCCCATATACAGAATTTCAGTCCTTGCTGCAGTGGCCACGGGTTCGGGTTGCTGCATGTCATTCCCCCCTCTCTCTCCCCTTTCATGTTTAAGCTTTCCTATCGAATAAAAGTCTCAAATGCCCCAACAAAAGCTTGAAAAAAAGAAAAAACTGTGTCATTTCATCTCCCTGTTTGAACTCAGATCTAACATAAAAAAGTGACTGAATTGACTCTCCACTGCATTTCCTGTCTGCTACCCGCCACTCTGACCGCCTGCTCATTTTCTGATGGCACCCTGCAGGGTATCATGGGAAAAGGCTGTGTGTGTGTGTGTGTGTGAGGATCAGGACATAAAAATGATAAAAGCTCTGTTAGTTTAACCCATTGTGTTGTCTTCCCGTCGACCATGCTTTTTGTTTTTCTGGGTCAATATTTAAAATTCAAACTTTTTTTTCTACACTTTTGTGTTGAAAAAGTTGTTTTTTTGTCTTTTATCCAAGTTTTTATGTCACTTTTTCTGACGTTTTTGTCGATTTTTTTGCGCGCCTTTTGACGGTTTTGTTGTTTTTTTCTCTACTTTTTGTAGCTTTTTCTGTCACTTTTTTCAACATTCTTTTATCATTAATTTTTTCAAATTCTATAAAATTTAATAAAATCCCAATTCAATGAAAGTAGTGGACTGATCATTTATGTTACTTGTGAAGAGCGTTGTATGGAACCATCCACGTTATTTTTTTTTGGGAAAATTTGGTTGAAAGAAAGCCCAAATTTCTGAAATAGAAACTTTTTGAAAATGGGTCAAATTTGACCTGAGGACAACAAAAGGGTTAACAAGATGCTAGGCTTATGTTATTGTATGACCAAGTTAGCTAACTGTTAGCTAACGTTAGCTGGCTACACTGGGGGAAATCATGCAATAAACAAAAAACAGGATTTCTCAGAGACAAAGTTGAAATGATTAAAACGGATGGCCATAACATGAACCATACGGTTAAATTAGCAAAGAGACTCTGGTTTGTATATTAGAGGTTAGTAATAGTGTGGGCATCATAAAAGAAAATCTTTGAAAGTGAAATGTACTTCTGGACAGCGGGTCCTCCCAACTGGATGAATTCCTCAAGTGGGCAGAAAATACGTGCCGTTCCATGGCTCTTTAATGGGAATCAAAACGTGTCCAACGTTGGGTAACATTGGAGTCAAATGAAAACCTGGTGCGTCACTATACAGATGCCAAAGCTTTTGCGTGTCTATGGAGACATTACCCGTATTATATGACCTGGGAACGAGAAGGGGTTGCACCTGCCCCAAACAGAATTTAAAAAAGAAAACATAAAAAAATAAACATTTGAAGAAATTATTAAAGTGCTCATATTATGCTAATTTTCAGGTTCATAATTGTATTAAGAGGTTATATCAGAATAGGTTTACATGGTTTAATTTTCAAAAAACACCATATTTTTGTTGTACTGCACATTGCTGCAGCTGCTCTTTTCACCCTGTGTGTTGAGCTCTCTGTTTTAGCTACAGAGTGAGGCATCTCACTTCTGTTCCATCTTTGTTGGGAGTTGCACATGCTCAGTACCTAGGTAAGGACTACTAGCCAGTCAGAATCAGAGTATGAGGGCGTGCCATGCTAGCAGCTAGGCGAGCATTATAACGTGTGTTCCAAAGTGACCACGTTTGTCTCTGAAGTAAAGGCTGGACTACAATAGAGCTGTTTGGAGCAGTTAGTGAACTGTGTTTTCAGTTGGAGATGGTAAGTCCCTTTGGGGGGGACTTTGGGCTTTTTCACTTCGTAAACCTAAAACGTGCACAAAAAAGATATAAAACAATAAAGGAAAGGGAAGAAGCCAAAAAGCATAATGAGCATTTTAAAACCCCTTGGTTGTTTTTGATTGTTACATTGTTTCTGGATATATCTTCTATTTGCAATTTACTATAACCCTGTGACCTGAAGGACAACACAAGGGTTAAAAAAAATAATAAAAATAAACAAAAAAAAATAAAAAATAAACCACATTTTGGAAATTCAAACAAAATGAATGAGATGGAAAGACGGAAAACATCTTATCAGATGGAAAAAAACAAAGAAGGCAGGGAGTGAGAGAGGGAAAAAGGGAAGGACGTAATGAAGGAAGGAACCTGAGCTGGCTTGTGCTTGTTTGCAATATGAAGGCAAAGAAGGCAGCTTACTTCCTGTGTTTATCTTCCTGTGTCTCCGATTGACAGTTAAGATAACTGATGGCATCAAACAGGACAGGAGGGAGGAAGAAAGTGATACAAAATGGATGATGGGAAAAGAAATTAGAACCTGTCCAAAAAATGTTATTTAAGGGCAAGTTTGTATATCAAAACAGAAATCAATTACATACACGGTGTGACTGAGTTTACATAAGTCACCGTCTCCAGGCAACCAACGAGACGAGCCGCCGCCGAGCTGCAGCGAAGCAGCTGCACGCGGCAAAGAGCCTCTTCAGAGTAACTGTGTGTGTGTGTGTGTGTGTGTGTGTGTGTGTGTGTGTGTGTGTGTGTGTGTGTGTGTGTGTGTGTGCGTGCGTACACACATTTTTGAACACACTTTATACATTTTTGAAAACTTGAGTGAGGATATTTTTGGGAAAAAAGGGGAAATATTGAACATTTCTTAGAGTAACATTATTGCTTTTTAAAATATAACTTTCTGTGCAGTGTCTCCGTGGGGACAATTCTCAACAACAGCAAAAGCTGTGGGCAGTGACAAGAAGCCACTTGTCAAGAAACAGTTGCGACACATAACTCCCCCTCAAACCACAAACTAGTTTTGACATTTTGTGTTGAGGTTGATATTGATATTGATCTCTCAAAAAGTCACCCTCTGTGACTGTAATGTGATCTTTTAAAGCCAGGTGTGCACACAATCTCCAGACCTATCTCCACAGCGCTGGGGAGTAAGACCCAGCCCTATTTCAACCATCTAAGCGCACGGCCTGAAGCGCCTGCTGCAGGGGTGTTTAGGGCGTGTCCAAATCCACTTTTGCTAGTTTGACGCAGAAAAAAGGCTCTGTGCGCCAGGCGCATGGTTCTAAAGGGTTGTACTTAGTGTCTTCATTATGTGTTGGGCGTAACATGCAATCAACCAATCAGAGAGTCATCTCCCATTCCCTTTAAAAGCCAGGCGCGTTTAGACTTTGGAGCATTGCTCTTATAATGGTGGATTTGCACCCTAATATTTTTATTTGTAATCTTCTGCATGTGTGTGTGCTGCTGTGAGTCCCTGTGTGTAACAAGCATAGTGTGCACGCGATGTGCACGTGCCTAGGAGCATTTTACTAATGCTCTGTTAAAATAACAATGAAATGCTGATGATATCCTCAGCTAAGCCATCTACCTGTCTCTTAGACCCCATCCCAACGAGACTACTCAAAGAAGCGTTACCCGTGGTAAACACTTCATTACTAGATATGATCAATATGTCTTTATTAACAGGTTATGTACCGCAGTCATTTAAAGTAGCTGTGATAAAACCTCTTCTGAAAAAACCCACCCTCGATCCTGATGTCTTAGCAAACTATAGACCTATATCTAACCTTCCCTTTCTCTCCAAGATCCTTGAGAAGGTGGTTGCTAATCAGTTATGTGATTTTCTACATAGCAATAGTTTATTTGATGACTTTCAATCAGGATTTAGAAAGCATCATAGCACAGAGACGGCACTGGTGAAAATTACTAACGACCTTTTAACTGCTGCAGACAAAGGACTTGTCTCCATCCTTGTTTTACTAGATCTTAGTGCTGCATTTGACACTATTGACCATTCAATCCTGTTACAGAGATTGGAACACTTGGTTGGCATTAAAGGAGTTGCTCTGGGCTGGTTTAAGTCCTATTTCTCTGATCGATCTCAATTTGTAAATGTTAATGATAAATCCTCCAAGTACGCTAAAGTTAGCCATGGGGTTCCTCAAGGCTCAGTGCTTGGACCAATTCTATTCTCCTTATATATGCTTCTAGGCAATATTATTAGGAAACACTCAATTAACTTTCACTGTTATGCGGATGACACCCAATTATACTTGTCAATCAAACCAGACAAAACCAGTCAGCTAGCTAAATTTCAAGCGTGCATTAAAGATATAAAATCCTGGATGACCTATAATTTTCTGATGTTAAACCCTAACAAAACTGAAGTTATTGTGCTGGGACCTAAACACCTCAGAACTTCATTATCTAAAGATATAGCTACTCTGCATGGTGTTGTCCTGGCCCCCAGCACTACTGTCAGAAATCTAGGAGTTATTTTTGATCAGGATATATCCTTTAATGCCAATCTAAAAAAAACCTCAAGAACAGCCTTTTTTCATCTTCGTAACATTGCTAAAATTAGGAATATCCTGTCTCAAAACGACGCTGAAAAACTAGTCCATGCATTTGTTACTTCTAGGCTGGACTATTGTAATTCCCTACTGTCAGGTTGCTCAAATAAGTCCCTTAAAACTCTCCAGCTGATCCAGAATGCTGCAGCGCGTGTTCTCACAAGAACTAAGAAAAGAGATCATATTTCTCCTGTATTAGCTTCTCTGCACTGGCTTCCAGTTGAATCCAGGATTGAGTTTAAAATCCTTCTATTGACCTACAAAGCTCTAAATGGTCTAGCACCATCATATCTAGAAGAGCTCCTAATACCTTATTGTCCCACTAGAGCACTGCGCTCCCAGAATGCAGAGTTACTGGTGGTACCTAGAGTCTCTAAAAGTAGAATGGGAGCCAGAGCCTTCAGCTACCAGGCTCCTCTCTTATGGAACCAGCTCCCGATCTGGGTTCGGGGGGCAGACACTGTAATCGCTTTCAAGAATGAACTTAAAACTCTTCTATTTGATAAAGCTTATAGTTAGGGAGAGAGGAGTTGCAGTGTTCACCTAACTGGCCCACCTGCTTCTCTTCATAATTGTTAGATTAATAATACATAACAAAGTAGAGGGAGACAGGCCAGCCAAGCCCGATCCGGCAGGGGGACAGTTCTAAGCCCGAAAAAGCTACCTCTCCTTATGACTTGTCTCTCTTAGTTACGCTGTTATAGTTACGCTGTTATAGTTCTAGACTGCCGGGGGACTTCCTTCCTCTGACACACTGAGCTGCTCTCTCCTCTCCCTTTCTATTTTCTATTTACTATTTACTTTTACTATTACTATTTGTGTGTATCCAGTCCCAGAAATGCTTGTTACTAATCCTAGCTTCTGGGGAGTTTACTCCCCGGAGTCCTTATGTTTTTTCCCCAGCGTATTTCCTTGGAGAACGTTGGCACCAAGATCCTGGTTCCAGCTGTCGCCGTGGTCCTGCTGCACTCCCTGCCGAGCTCAGCGATGCCCTGCAATGTCATGCTGCTTCCTGCTGAACCCTGCTGCTTCTTGCTGAACCCTGCAGCTCCCCGCTACATCCAGTCACTGTTCCATTATTAATGTGACTATTATCGCCACTGTTCATCACACCCCCAACCGGCCCGTCAGACACCGCCTACCAAGAGCCTGGGTCTGTCCGAGGTTTCTTCCCAAGAGGGAGTTTTTCCTCGCCACTGTCGCACTGCTTGCTCTTGAGGGAATTACTGTAATTGTTGGAATTGTTGGGGCTTTGTAAATTATAGAGTGTGGTCTAGACCTACTCTATCTGTAAAGTGTCTCGAGATAACTCTTGTTATGATTTGATACTATAAATAAAATTGAATTGAATTGAATTGAATTGAAATGCTGCGTTATTGACTTTCGACCAGGTTTTTGTTGATCAATGGCGCGATCACTTCCCACTGCCTCAAGATAGCAATACGCCCAGAATGCACCTGAACACACAATGGGCACAGGTGCATTTGCTATTTAAACGCTGCGGCCGCTGGACAGGAAATTGACAACTGCGTTGGTCTTAAACTAGCAAAGACGCTTGCGTCGGACTTATAAAATAAAAAAGAACTTGTTTTGGTGGAACATTTGCACCTCGTCAAAGAAAACGCCAAATGCAATATTAAATCAAGTCAACTGTTGACACAATACAGTAACGTGAGCTATTTAAATTAGCTGATAGATGGTTAACGTCATTAGCTCTTAACCAGTGTATCTCCGTGTGTACTTCGTCCACAGCAATCCCACCAATCAGTCCCAAAAAACGTCCCGAGAGAGGAAATGCTATATGTAGCTATACTGGCGGTTCCAAGTGGCTTATTTCTATTTCCACAAGTCATTTTTTTTAGTCAGACTCAAAGACAAGTGTATGAAATTATTTGTTTGTTTGGAAAGCTGTAGGAAGCGGATGCAGCCTGCCCTGATATACTTTGTTTTGCATGAATCTACTGTATGGTGTGTGTGTGTGTGTGTGTGTGTGTGTGTGTGTGTGTGTGTGTGTGTGTGTGTGTGTGTGTGTGTGTGCGCCTGTGCCATCTGAATATGTACTGATGCTGGTTCAGCCACTTTCACAAACTCCTTTTTTCTTCATTTGCTTTCCTTTTTTTCCTTTTGTTCAATCAAAACTTATGTTTGTAGATGTTGAAGATACAATCAGCTCATTTGTATAAATAAATCTAGCTTTCCACCAGTTGACACAGTCACTCAAATGTTCCTTTTAGAAGGAAACGTGACATCACCTGCTCCTTCAGTCAGCAGATGGAAAGCAGCTGACAAATGTTTACCAAAAACATTACCGTGTCCTCTTTGTTGCTTCAGCGGATGTTTTTGTGGCGGATGATGAGTTTGATAGTATTAATTATCCTCCTGGACAAAAACTATATTATAAAAGGAAAAGATTTTCCAAATCTGAGACAGACAATTCCAGATTGGTTTCATTCTTAAATAGCCCCTACTAACTCCTTTTCAGCTTCATATTTGTACTGTTATCATGGTTTTTGCTAATGTTACTGCTGCATCGTCTCCTGAAACTCACAGACTACAGCACAGCCCAAATCACAGAAGGCGTGAGCGTTAATCGCACTTAAAAAAAAAACACGGGCTGTTTAAAGGAATGTTTTATGTTCATTTTGACAGCCCTATTTTAAATAGATAGCTGTTCTTATATTTAATGTGTATGAGAGTGTGCTCCTAGTGTACTTTTATATCTTAATGACCAGATCATGAAAATATGTTACTGAAGTGTTTTGTAAAAGAGAGAGAGAGAGAGAGAGAGAGAGAGAGAGAGAGAGAGAGAGAGAGAGAGAGAGAGATGCGCTCAGAACAGACAGCTGTCGGCGAGCCTGTATGGAGATATTAATAACCCGGGGCCTGTTTCACAAAAGTAGAATATCTAAATCCAGGATAACTGATAAAGCGAGGCTTGACCTAGTCTAATCCGTGCATCCTGGCTTGGTGCGTTTCACGAAGGCCAAGCCAGGCTGAGGAGGAGCGACTAGGTCGAGCCAGGCTGAACTAATTCAGATAGATGCGCGTCCACGGATTTCCTCAAAAGACCGCGAGGTCGATCACAGATTTACTGATGCCAAAATGGAGAATACGCATTGTACATACTTTATACAGAGTGAGCAGCAGCTTCTTGTGGAAGTATGATGACGTGAAACACATTATTTGAATAAAAAGAAAATAACACGGCCGCTGTAACGAAACAGCGAGAGAAAGCGTAGCAGACGATCACGGACCGACTGAATGCTAAGCAGCCTAAATACATTAACTGACCTCTGCTCTGAATGGAAATCGTCATAATCCTACCATTCAATGATTAGGCTACTAATCATTTGCACAAATTAACAATTGTACGCTTTGCCTTAAAAGTAAGCAGAAGATAATGTTACTCAGGAAATTTACCATGAAGATCCATTTTCTATAACGCTAGAATATGAAGCGTAAATATCTCTTTCACTCTGTTCCTCCCTCTCTCTCACTGGCTAAAATATTAATTTCCTAAGTCATATGAACTTCCACTACTCGCTTTTAATGCAAAGTGTACAGGTGTTCGTTTTTGCAAATGACAAGTGACACATTGAATGGTTTCATTTAAGAGCAGTAGTTCATAAATGTATATTTTTAGACTATCATTTAGTCTGTCCGCTATTATCTGTCATGCTTTTTCTCGCGTTTTTTTATTTTTTATAGAGGACGAGTTTCCTTCTCTACATATTATATGCCTTGCTCCCTGGTATATATGGACATAGAAAATAAAGACACTGAAGAAATTGGACTGTAAAATCTAGAAACTATAAAGATAATAAAGTGATAAATTCCATGCACACTATAAACATGAATGGAACAGAGTATATTCATCAGTTATTTTCCCCCAGGCAAAATATAAGGTCAAAAACCATTAAGGTGTCCTCTCCCTGTTGTTACATGAACGTACAGTAGCCTACATCACTAGATAGTTACTGGTCCAGTGAACTAAGTCTATAATTTGGGAGGATTGTACAGTTAGGATATGTTCTTAAAATTGTACAATCCTCCCAAATTAGTCCCAGTTTACTGGACAACACAAATTGTGTGCTAAGAATGCCAAATACAATGCACATGGAAGCAGAACAAACATGATCCTTATTGTTAAAGAATAAAAAAAGAAATGATACACTAAAATAATTTAAGGTGCATTGGGGAACTATAGAAATGTACAGCATTGTATGTGTTGCCCTTAGTAACAGACTTCATTTAAAACTCATTTGAAATTTTATCAGCCTTTTCTAATTATCTCAACAACTGCCATAATATATTCATCAAACTTCTTACAACAATATGAACAGCAGTCTTCATACAGCAATATAACAGTAACAATGACAAATTTATAATTATAAGAAAAAATAATGGTCACAACTTTAAATAATAACAGTACTTAAATGAACAGCAATATGCACCTGTTGTATTTTAATCCAGGCTGATAACAAAAGGGTAAAACCACTGCTGAGTGAACAGAAAAGGTTCCAGGATTAAATAAATCCTGGCTGTTAGCCTGGTCAGGACCAGGCTAGCTGCACAGAATAAATCTCCATGGTGATTTATGTGCCTCTGCTTTCGTGAAACCGAGTCAAGGCTAAATTCATCCAGGATAACCAGGAAATCCCGGCTTAATCCCTTATCTTGGTTTTGTGAAACAGGCCCCCGATTTCTCTGTGTGCCATGTAAACATCAAATCCCGAATATGATCAAAAACTGCATAGGCCTCATAACCGCAATATTCACGTCCATGTTACACACATGATTCAAACAACATGCTATAGAGCTAAGTCACGTAACTTAACTGTTTATGCCGCTATTTTGGCAGGGAAGTAGTGGCAAAAATGAATGGTGACCAGCACGGATTTCAACCCGTTCGAGTTCACAGCGCACTTTAATTCAAAAGACATAGGCAGCTATAAAGCAAAACTTGATCGATTAAATGCTCCCGGAGTTATTTTTCCGACCTTAACAAGTGAAACAGAAAGCTTCCCTGACCTTCAGTATCCAGATATTTACAACTATCTAATCACCTTTCCTTCGTCCTACTCTGGAGAGTCTTTGAAAGCCTACAAAAACCCGGAGGGATATAAATGGACGCAATCAGCTGGATTCTTGATGAATATTCGGCTCCATATGTGGGTTTAGCGATACTCAGCGTCCAGCAACCAGTTTATCTGCGGATTGAGTCATAAACATGAACATTCTGATTAACAGTGGATGGGTTGTTGGTGAAATAATGTATAATTAATGAGAAAACCATTACTGTGAACAGAGCAGAACAGAGCCGCTGTCGGCTGCTGCTCCTGTGCGCATTTACGCATTGTCATCATGAGATGTGTTGCATGTCTCACAGAAATAAAACGTGCATACAGGATTGCGGCTGCACTGTTTTCATTAGATTCCTCTTGTCCTGAACAGACCTTTCCAAATTTGTGTTTTTAAAAAAAATTATCTAATCACTTTGTCTGGTTGGCGGCGTCCGTCAGGCTGGCAGGCGGCAGATGGAGGCTGATGTCTCCGTGCGGAGAAAGGAGACGAGCTGTCAGATAGTTTATCCTGCAGTCTCGTCCCGCGCTAACAACCAGCTCACCACAGGCCTCATTCATCCGCTTCGTCAGCCTGCAGACAGCGGCTGGCAGCTCGTCAGTCTCTAAACAGAGGAAACAGTAGAACAGAACAGAGTGCAGTGCCTCAACACTTCTCTCTCTGTGCTGTCCTCAAGTGCAGTATGTCCACAAAGAAACAAAACCTTTTCAACAACTCAACAGTTTAAAAAACACGTAGCCAGAAGCTAGTACTGTACTCTAGTAGAAGTACTTATCAACTACTTTAGTTAGAGAACAAAAGCATCTACTGAAAAAAAAAAAGTAGTAGCCAGTCAATCAGGAGTAGTTTATATCGTCAACGTTTCATTTAGGGGATTGCTCCGTTGCTGTCGGAAATTCCGCTGGATGTCCTTCATCATATCAGTCACCTTCCTCTTTCTTTGTGTTGGTGTTCTAAACTACGGTAGATTTGTGAGGACTATGGTTAACTGCTCCTCAGATCTCTGCAGGGTAAATCCAGACAGCTAGCTAGACTATCTGTCCAATCAGAGTTTTCTGTTGCACGACTAAAACAACCTATGAACATACACATGTTCCACCAAAAAAGTTCCTTCCCGAGGTTATTTTGCAGAGGCACCGTGGTTCCATCCGGCACTTAGCACCGCCCAAGATGATTGTGATTGGTTTATAGAAATGTCAATAAACCAGAGCACATTGTTCTCCCATCCCAGAATGCTGTGTGGACTAGCCAGACTAACTTTCTAGTAACGTTAAACAAACAGTGTGTGCCGTTCAGCTATTTTCCCGTGCCGTAAGACACTAGTAGCGGCTCCGTTAGTTCGTTCTCATACACGGAAAATCGACTGGCTAGTGGCTACATTAACCATATAATTGGACATAACATATTATGCATATGCAGAGCAACTTCAACTTTAATCAATGAAACTGGCTACATGGGCTTAGCTGTACTGCCTCCAGCTTGGCTGACACGCAGCGCTTAGTATTGCATCATTTCCATTTGACGATGCCTCTGTGTTGCTGATAGCGTCCAGCTGAGGTAGCTTGACACAGTTGATTTTTCATATTGTCATTACAGCGGCTAATTATCCGCTTTACATTAAAACCGAGACAGTTCGTTCAACTACTCATAGCTCTCTTCCTTTTTTTCAGCGACTTTCTCGCTAATCCATGTTCTGTTAGATACTTTAGTTTAGCAGTTAACGATGGCTTCTCTCTTTCTTCCTCTCCAGTGGCCTAATTATCCCCTAACCGTGTGTACGCACAGATACGTGCGTATGCAACGCGTAAGAACATTGCCATGTTAAATGTTGAATTTACCAATGTGCACTTACACTTAGGAATTTGTGTGAATATAAGCACAGCTCTGGCCATGCTTACAAACATAATCTAGTGGTAGAAAAGCGATACTACAAATAAAAGCATTTAAGTGTCATAGTATGCAGTAAGCAATCAACATTTCCTGTGTTTCCTTTAATTAGAAAACACTCAATTAGTCATCTGTCTAGTTTTAAACAGACAAGTTGCCTAACTGGTGTCAAACCCTATAAAAGACAACTCTGACAAATGTTTGAAATATAGTGCAATGGCTTATCTTGTGTTATCGTAAGACTTGGCAAACAATGCACTTCAACGTGTTTTTCTTTCCTCAGACCCAACGGAATTAACCGCATTGGCGATCTTCTCCCATGCAGCATTTCTTTTCCATCTTTCGTAATTCCTCCTGCACTTAGGAAACCAAACAATATATTTGTTGGTTGGATTAAACCACTGTACCAGTACCTCCATTTCTGTGTTTAAGAAGTGCCTCTTCTTTGCTATCTTTGCCATTATTGCGGTGAGGGAAAAAACATTCATGTGGTTGATAAAAGGATCTGTTGTTACCATATATGGTTAACTAGAGACATTTCTGAATGCAATTGGCCTAAGCATGAATGAGCATGGTGGTTAAGAGCAGGTGGGATTTATCAAGATTGATTACTTACTGATGTGCGTACGATTGGCTTGCGCACGGTTGATAAATACAGATTTTTTTTTGTAACGCCAAGCACATACTAGATATAATTCATAAGACTTAATTTAGAACCTTTTCTATGTACTGTAGATGTGCGGTACGTCAAATGTTTAGCTATTCCTCTGCCTCCAACAGTGATCATTGTACTGTCAAACCACCCACTTTATGCAAAGGCCGATGAGGTGGTGGGGCGTTTTGAGGAAGCTGGACAGGAAGCTTGTGAAGTGTCAAAAACTAGTGTTTATTAACAGAACAAAAAAAAAAGCCATACTCAAACAACATGACCTGACCTGACATCACAGGTAGAACCATAGCAAAAACAGTATGCAACCATGAACCCACTAAAAAGACCTATGTCAAATGATAAAGTAGCAAAATAAAAACATTACATTGAAATTAAGGATTAATCAGACACAAAACATTGTTAGTTTTGGGAAAAGAGGCCAGTGAAAAGGAAGAAAGGCAGCCTTTTCACATTTGTTGGAGCCACATGTTTCTCCTGTATGTTTATGGTCTCTTTTATGTTATTCACTGATTACTATATTATGCACTGATATTGTATTTGGTGGGCGGTTCACCGGGGTTTGGGCGTAAGTAATAACAGTATATTTGTTTGCTTCATCTGGTTTTTGGGCTTTAACAGAGAGGGAGTGAGCCAGTTAACCACACTCACGCACTTAATCGCAACACAAAGTAACTTTACATTTGGTAACTGCAGTACTAGTTGTATTTTATGTGAAGGAATAAATGATTGAAATTGCATATTTAGCACAGTGATTTGCATCTCTGTTTAGTCCCTCACGGCAACACTTTTGTGGACTGCTTACAGCCACAACATATACATGTAATAACTGTGGGCTCTGCACAAGGGAAACTTGATGGTTAACATTAGCTGCCCAGTAGTCGGTGCTGACCTAATGTAGCTCCTGTTAGTTGTCTCCTGGCAGCAGCTGGGAAGCCAGTGAGGCTGAGTGACTGTCCGAAAGCAGCACAGCCCGCCAGGTGTCAGATCCTTGGAAAGAGACGGCAAACGGGTTTGTAATTAACATTAAGGATTTAAAATTCACTCATCACTCGTGCTGATTAACAGGGCTAAGCGGACGGACTTACCGCTCCACCAGAAACATCGCTGAATGAACTGTCTGGTGCAGATTCTAGATATATTTTTTTTTATAACATCTTAGTTCTGATAGGAAGTAAATTAAAATCATTGAGTTTGTCATCAGAATTAGAAAAATTTTTATTGCCACAATAAGTACACGTATGTGGAATTTGCCTTGGTGAAAGGTGCATACATAGACAAACATATTGAACATTATTATGAAACAAACAAATACAGAAAAAAAAATATATACATACAAAATAACTGTTGCATAAGAAAAAAGAGGCTGAAAGGTTGAGTGCAAAATTTGCAAAGAATATATAGTATGTGCAATGGGAAGAAGTAAAGTCCAGGATGATGGTTAGTGCAAAATGTAGTGACTAGGGATGAGGGATGGGGGGGAGGGGTCAAGAGTCAATGTAGGCCTATTGGAGGTTGTTTTATGTAGATATTGTTCTATGTAAAATCTTTTGGTGTGTATACTCATACTCCCTCTCTTGAGAGGATGATGGCTTTAGATTTGAATGGCCCCATCACCTTCCCTCTATGTCACCCTCAGAACAAACTTTACATTTTAGCTCTGGTATTGGTAAGACACTAAGAAAAGCTAAATCATCAATACATTATGTTGTTTGTTCTCTCCAACACCTTAATATTATGGCTGCTATGAACACGGCAGCCTCTGAGGGACACAAATAGTACTGTTTTCCACTAGTACTCAAGCCATAGCCTCTAGAGGGCATTGCAGTAAAAAATAAGGTGAGGACCGGCCTTAATGTCCTCACTTTGTAAAATGGCCCTCACTCCAAGGGTTAAAATGTCATGCCGGTCCTCACAATGATAGCCATACAAACACACACACACACACACACACACACACACACACACACACACACACATTATTGACCACGGTGGCACATTTATGCATAAATACTAGTTAAAGTGTTTGCTTTTGTATCAAAACTTTATTTATCAAACAAAAAGAATGCACCATTGAAATAACATTTCTATAAAAAAGGACCATGGGACTGTTCTACAGTGCATTACAAAACCAGCAATTGTATACAACATTGTCGATAGAAACTTCTTTACTTCATCATCATCACTATCATCATCCCATCATCATCCCCCCCCACTCAAATGAACAAAATGTATTAAGTATTGCAGTCACTAAACTAATTTGGTTGTAATGACTCTAGGATTGGACATTTTCTTAAAAGGCCGAAGTCAAACTGTATTTACTCAGAGAAGTCCATCTGTCGGCCCCTCTGTCGAACAATCATGTTCTGGAAATGAAGTAATTGTCTGTGTGAGAGGAGATAAGGGCTGTTTTAATTTGGCCCCTTTCACCCAGATGAGATGAGGTCCAAATCATTTTTTTACTTTTTTTCTTCCCATTATTTTCTTTTTTCTTTTTGTAAGCCTTCGGCCTGAAACTGTCCGTGCTGGAGCTGACTAAGTCGATTTCACACCAACATCAGGACACTTTCAAAGTCAGCATATTCCAGACCAACTTCACTTGGTCTTTTTTTGACCGTGTAATTTGTCCCTTTTTGATCCTCAGTGGTTCGCACACAGGAGGGAAACACCCAAAGAAAGAAGTTAATGAAGTCGAGTTTCCCTTTGAAATGCAGAAGCCAAACCTCCCCAGTCTCCACCTTATCAGGTCTGGTTGGTGTTTCAGAGTTCCACACAGTCACCACAGAACACAGGAGTTCACAAGCCTTCACAGATAGAGGGCAAGGTTTTTTTTATTATTATAAAGGAACTTCCTGGTGTGTTTCTGCATGTTGTAGTACATTTACTACAAATTACGTTTTACTAACTTGTAGACTAAAAGTTGGCTGTGATGGATATCTATTTTAAACAAGATTCTACAAAATCGAACTACATCTCCGCTGCCAACTTTGCACAAATTAGGATTTCCTGGTTCCAGATGGCAGGTGAGGTGTAAAATCTATACCCCTGGCTTTAAAACATCACAGACCCTAGGGACACATCTGCCATTATATACATGTCATAATTAGAAAGGGTAACTGCATAGATGCCATCAATCTACATACTTCAGAGTGAAAATAAACAAGAGTGGGGGTGACTGTGTGTCCTCAGAGTGACCTAGTTTGGTGACAAACCATTTCAATGTTTCATTAAAGGTAGAATGAGTAGGATTTGCCGGTTGCAGTTTGTAAACACAACATTCAAAGTTGGACCTCAGAGTCACTCTCGTGTTGGAACAAGCCTTGTCCGCTTGCCGTTTTGCCTTGATATATTTGCTTGTTTCTGCGCTGTGTCCGCCATTATAACTTCTTCTTGGATGCGTGGTTACAATTTGGCACCTGGTCGCTACGTTCTACATAAAGTTTTAGGGAAATCCTACTCATTGTGCCTTTAAGACATAATCTTTCTACAATATAATTTTGAAAAGTACTGAAACCTCTTAAGGCAACAAACCAGAAGAAAAGAAAAAACTCTTAACAGCGCTTCAGTCCTCTTTTTCATTTTGTCCTTTGCTAAACGAAATTTACATTTGCAGAAATAGCACATGGTTATAAATAATAGTTTTAAAGAGCACTCAAAATAAAGTAATAATAATAATATATTAAATTTGATTATAAAAAGTTACTACTACTCTAGTGGAACTGTACACTGTAAAAAAGCAGTGTTCTATAGTTCTGCTTCAGCAACGTTTTTCTCCACAGTAAAATATGTATGTAGAGCCTACAAGAAAAAACAATAAGGAAAAACCCTAACATCTGGCTGTTAGAGGCCGGGGTCAGACTGTGCCCTAACATCTGGCTGTTAGAGGCCGGGGTCAGACTGTGCCCTAACATCTGGCTGTTAGAGGCCGGGGTCAGACTGTGCCCTAACATCTGGCTGTTAGAGGCCAGGGTCAGACTGTGCCCTAACATCTGGCTGTTAGAGGCCGGGGTCAGACTGTGCCCTAACATCTGGCTGTTAGAGGCCGGGGTCAGACTGTGCCCTAACATCTGGCTGTTAGAGGCCGGGGTCAGACTGTGCCCTAACATCTGGCTGTTAGAGGCCAGAGAAGCCTTAGTATCGAGACGGAGACGAGAACTTTGGTTTGAGATTCACTGTGTACATTTATCGGGAAAAAATACATCCGGTGCTGATCTAAATGAAACAAAAGTGTACTTGCACTGGATAACGAAGTTGACTGTTTAATAACGTCGAGGGGGAGTATTTCCTTTTGGGAGTATGACCATTATGTCTTTGTTCTGGGATCAGCATACCAGTATTTTTTGGATGTTTCAGTTTATTAACTCACATACTTGTACTTCACAATTTCCAAATCATCCCATCCATTTTCAGATGAATTTACTCCCTTTGAGCAGCCGTTGATTTCAGTCATTTCTATCAAAATGAACTGAGCTCATCTGCCGTGCAACATGTCTGCATTATTCCTGTCAAGGTTATGTTGCTATTGTGTGGTGAGAAAGTATTTGGGATTTCCACACTAAAAAGTCTAGACGTGTTTGACATGTAGCGATGGAAAGCAGGTAGAGATTTGTAGAGTCTGCATGGGCTGGTCTTTGGTGCCGGGGGATCGACTAGTGTTCAGGTTTAAATACAATGTTACTTCCCTGCCACTGTCTGGCAAAGAAATAACATTATCTAAAATTATGCAAAATGTTCCCTGTAAGATCTGCTATGAAATCTGATCAGTGGCACAGACACAACCTGCTGCATGTCTGCACAGAATGAAGAATCCAAATATTCCTGCTGTTTTGAAGGTGCTGTACTCAAAATAGTAAAGTGGTCTGGGATTGCCTCCACACGGCTCTCACAAATAGAGCTCAACAGTGTGGTTCCGGAAGGAAAAAATCCCACATATTTTCTCAATAAGGATTGTGGGTAACATACAGGTCTCTACATAAGAGTGACATGACATGGTCATGAACACATCACACAACGTTTAGGACTTGTTTATAATGTTTATGACATGTTCAGGACAGTGTCATGTCACTCTTATGTAGATACCGTCAAGTAAAGTGTAACCGGATTTTGATTTGAGTCTTGTACCTTTTCCATTTTTAAAAAAAAACATTGCGCCGCATCAACTGTTTTATGGTCATGATTCATCTCGTAGCTGGTTGGCTTGGTTTCCAGACTTAAATCTCTTTATATAAGCAATTTTTTTAAACATCAATGGAACAATTGATGGAAAGGAACCAGAGCTGTAAAAAAAGTGGGCGGTCACTGTTGAGCTCTATACCGAGGCTTTGTCGAGGCCCTCAGCATCTGATACCTGGGATTCACATGCACTGCTCTCATTTGAATCTGAGACTCAATGACTTATGACGATGGATGTTGATTTTACAACGTGTGCCTGGATGACATTTTGATGGACACACTGGCTGTTTCGTGGATGCGATCTGTAATATTTCAGGTACAGGACGATCCTTGTCATCAGTACATTCAGCATGTTTGATGTATCTGTTTCCAGACAGCTGTGGAGATGCTGCATCTGTGCCACTGAAGTAAAGAACCAGTTGTCTCTTAGTTCTCTCTGTTTAAAAGGGACATGAGGCCGTTGGGAAAAGCCCTCAGCAGTGCTCATCTTTTCAGAGCGTCTCATCTGTTCCTTGTGTGTCGGCTGCGCAGGAACAAATTAACATAACACAGAGCACATTTTTAAATTTCACAAAGACTTCAAATAAAGCGACTAAATACAGACAAAGACTAAATACAGAGAAAGAATAAAAAAATTAATGCTATGGTAAAAAGTAAAGGCACGCAGGATGTCTTGTTTATCTCAGCGGCAGCAAAAACAAGGCAAATGAATCATGATAAATTCAATATTTGACACATTGTGGAATCGAGAGACGGTTAGCTGGTGTTTATGACCAGGGAATAACAGAATCAGATGTTTTTACGAATGACACATAATTAAGGTAAACGGTCGATTCAAATCTCTATTGAAATAATCAGTTATTTTTGACAACTGCAGGGAAAATGGAATCCGACAACAATCGTAAAAGAGATGTGTGCTGCAATTCAAATGTCTGGAGCCAGGGTAACTTTGAAGCCTCTGCAAGTTTATTTTCATATAAATGAAATAAACTAATGGCTGCCCGCAAGGAAGGAATCAATCTAAGAAGCAATGGATGATTTTGAAAATAATCAGTAGTATGCTTATTTATGGGCTAAAATGTGTTTAACCCTCATTATTTCCTCTGCTTTCATCTTTCCTTCCCCTTCTGACACTGAAAATAAGAAATATATTGTGTCAACAGGCCATTTCATTTAGAAAGGACTGTCAAAGTAAGATTTTCTTTCTTTAAATCAAATTTCAGTCTCGGCCAGCAGTGTTGGATCATCCCATCTGTCTGCAGCTCTGCTCTGTTTTCCGAAAGGAGGAAAATAAGAGCGAACTGGAGAGAAGTATGAAAGCACTCGGCTCAGACTGGATGAATCTCCGAGAACACGCTGATGAGTTTGATCCCCACACCGCCCGCTTGCTCTCTCGCTCTGTTGAGACGTTACCTTTCCATCCCCTTCCATCCGCGGGACCCCCCCGCCCCCCCGGCACACAGCCATAACAGCCCAGCAAGCGTGAGCTTGAATCATAATATTTGAAGCGGCGTTATAATGAATTCCCGGCCTCATTCCTCCGTGCCTTAGCTTGCACATACAAACCACCTCTGAATATCAATTCACCTTCTCTGCCTCCACTCTCTGTCTCCCTCAGGCTTTTTCCTTTCATCACAGAAAGATAAAGGTCTGAAAATTACAATATGGTGACTGGGTTGACACATTCAAATATGGAGCATACTGATGGCCTGCCCCCCCTCAGTTGATTAGTGAATCATTTGTCATTTTAAGCTCCTGCCTTTCTACGCACTCGCAAAAAAACATCCCAACCCATTCATTCTCACACGAATTGTCCAAAATCAGATTTTTCTCTCCCGCTGTCAATACAAATCTAGTTGTTTTAAGGAACTGAAAGGCGGAGGCTCTCTGCTCCGCTGTCCCGATTGAACTCATGTTACAGACAACATCCTGAATCCATAACACTAAGCTTCGTTCCCTCATTGCAAATGTTTTCCTCATTCCACTTTTGAAAGTGAGTCAAACTAAAAATGGTACAAAACATTCCCTCCGTAATAGTTAACACTTGTTTTGAAACTATTAAAAGGCTGTATTTTATCAATTGTCATGGTGGCTCGTGCCCTTAAAAGTAGCTCTCTGTTGAAATGTGTTTAATAAAACCTGATTTGAAAAAAACACAGTACTGACAGGACAGCAAATGTAAAAATATACTTTGTGGAATATGCATTATTTGTGTGTATGTTTTTGTTAATTTTTTTTCTTCTCGTTATTTTTGTATAAAAACGGAACACCCTGAAGTTAACTCAAAGTGAAGCTGGCGGTTTTGCAATTGTCCCATGTGGGCGATCAAGGTCGACAGAGGTACAAGTGTGTTTATCTCATGAAAAATAAATATGGATTCATCAAAAGCACACACTGACGTTCAGTCAAACACAAGCTGAAACTGCACAAAGTAAAAAAAATAAACACGGGTGGAGATCACTGTCATTATCATTTGCTGCCCACAACCATCTCTAATAATAATAACAATAATAATACTAATAATAATAACAATAATTCCCAAAATAACTTGATTCCTTATCCTGTTGCTGTAACACCTCCTTCACAATTTTTTTTCATCACAGTTACGACAAATTTCAAACTATTTGTTTTCTCAAGAAAACAACATGATATTTTAGTTATCTTATAATTGAGATCGTGATTCAGAGATAACAGTTAATTCAATGTGTCCCAAAAGTCAACAACGTAGTCTTCATTTTGCAGACTGTGATCAGTCTTCAATACTCCAACCAGCAGGGGGCGACGCGATGCACTGAATGTGATGTACGTACAGTGCAACGTGACAAATTGTGAACGAGGGGTTAAGACCGAATTTGAATGAACACGTTTCTCAAAAGAACATATCACCGTATACCATATCAAGTCAATCTTCATTTGTCCAGGATGGGATGGGTCCTACCGATCCAAATCCAGATTTCTTATAACATGTGTTCCACACGGATCATCTTACTGCTTTTCATTGACTTCCAGTCCATGGTTGAGACTGAGACAGACTTGAACAAGGAGCAAAAACAAAGGTTACAATAAGTTTTCCAAGATGAGAATTTGGCAACAACACAAGTCTTTGTAGGTAAATATTGGAGTATGTCTGGGTTAAGGAGAGTAAAGTCTTGATCAAGAGCAGCAACAGACTGTGGGAGTCTATACAGTCCTGTGAGAGTAGTCAGCTGGATCCGATCCAGGCGATTCAGACCGGTCTAGTAGGTTCTCACACTTGTTTAGAACCGGCCAAAATCAGTCTTAATCCCTTTTGTTTTTTTGAAACCTCAGAATCCAGAGGGGAAATTGTTGCATGGGTTCTGAGTGAAAATTGAAAGCTGTTTTGTTCGGAAAAGTACGCATGAAATGCCAGAGAGGATCACCTTGTGTCACCAAAACAGGCGACCTCCGATCCAGGTTAGAAAAAAAATGTTTTGTTGAAACTTTGGTGGTTGAGGATGTGTTTTCTGTTTCTTACTGTAGGTTATGTTGGCATTTCAAACCATATACACATCCTTGTAACTGCACAAAGCTGGAATACCCAAACAAAAACCAAAAGACAAAAGGAATACTTCCAACAGCGATCATGAAAAATAAATGAGCTACAGTCACAGTAACTGAGTTGTGGCTAACTCAGTAAGGACGCTAATAAATACCACAAAGAAGAGAAACAGGAGGGATCTTATAACTTTGTCTTCTTTTTTGTGATTATCCCATCATCCTGTGTCATTAAGCTGAGGCGCTAGGCGTTGGGTTTTTCTAGTTTTGTGTTTGAGGTTGAAGAGTCTAGAGGGGTTTCAGTTTGAACTCCTAAAGAAGCCCCTCCACCCTTGTCGTGTTCTTAAGAGTTTGATTCCCTTCTATCCTATCCCTGTCCCAAATAGTAGACACTACCTGAGACCAGTAGAAACCAAACAAACTCAACCCAGCACAGATGTAGTTCTGATTCCAAAGAGGCGTCTTCAAACTCAGATTGACCTGTTGCCGCCCTTAGAATATGGACAGCAGGTGACATCAAGGCTTGAAGAAGGTTTCCAGACTGGACCAAGGCTGAGGGCTGGGCTGGGCTCGGTGTCAGGGGTTAGAAGGCGGAGCCAGTAATGGCGTTGAGCTGCTTCATCAGGCCTTCTAGACTGGCCATCTGCTCTGAAAGGTCGTCTTGCTCATAAACCTGAAAAACAAGAAAAAACAAAAAAATAGAGCAGGTTACACAACTGTGAGCTTCATAAAAACCTGCCTGAAGATCGCTTTGGTTACTCTATAGATCAAGAACTTAGCAGTTGGTTGACAGCTTCTGTGACAAAGCTGATATTACCTCTTGCTTCACAATAACAGCCTTCCCGCCATTTGCCAGGGGACAACGTTAAGCTTAACTAAGCAAAACCCTTAATTCCAGCTCTGACAGCATGCCAAAGCAGAGGATCAGAAAACACTGAGGCTGCTGTCTGTTAGGTTAAGGTCAGAATCAAACCATAGGGGTGAAACTCAACTCCTACAGCAACTACTGACTAAACTACTGAACTAACCACTTAGTGCTAAACACAATAAGCATTTGAAAAATGTCTCCTTTTTGGTAATTTGCAGGTCAAAATGCTTAATTTAGATGTTTAGGTAACATTGTTTTTTAGGTAACAGCACTTCTTCTACTGCTGTCCAATGTGACTACCAGCTAGGCTGACAATGCTGCATGCAGACATGCAGAAGAGATGCTCCACTGTACTTTAGGGTTGAGTTACCCAACAATGACTTGGACGCACACTTCTCATCCATCACAGATGATCAAAGGTACTAAAAAGAAGAAGGTCTGCAGCTACGATGGTCGCCAAAGCAAAAACATGGGTGTCGGAGGAGTTTGGAGAGGCTATGGAGAAGGATCTCTGTGCCTCAAGGAAGTTCTGGCAAAGCAGGGCTTCACTCATGTTGAGGAGTGGGGGAGAACTGCAGACCTAGACTGGGGATATTGTTGAGCAGTGAAAAGAGCACTTTGAGAAACTCCTGAACCGGACCAACATGTTCTCCGTTGGGGAGGCAAGAGGGGAAGCTTTACCCATATTCCTGGAAGAGGTCGCTGAGGTAGTCAAAAAGCTCTTCAGTGGCAAGGTCCCAGGTGTGGATAAGATTTATCCTGAGATGCTGTAGGCTCTAGACATTATTTGGCGGTGTTGGCTTACACGCCTTTTCAGTGTCGCTTGGAGGCCGGGGAAATTGCCTGTGCAGTGGTAGACTGGGGTTGTGGTTCCCATTAAAAAGAAAAAAGGCCGGAGGGTGTTTTCCAAATATTGGGACATCATACTGCTCAGCCTCCACGGGAAAGTTTAGCCCAGGGTGCAGGAAAGGAGGCTCTGACCAATTGTTTGAACCTCAGATCCAGGATGAGGCGGTTACCAAAAGAATGAGATCACAGATACAAGTGGCCAAAATGAGTTTCCTCTGTGGGGTGGCTGGGCTCACCCTTGGAAATAGGGTGAGGAGCTCCGACATCAGGAGGGAGCTCGGAGTAGAGCCGCTGCTCCTTCAAGTCAAAATGGGCCAGCTGAGGTAGTTCAGGGATCTGAACAGGATGCCTCCTGGACGTCTCCCTTTAGAGGTTTTCCTTTTTGTGTGCCGTTGTTACGGCCCTCATCGTAACAGTTCGAGATAACTTTATTTTTGTACGAAGCAGTAGGGGTCAGTTTGACTATGTTTTCTCAGGTTTTTCTTTAGTTTAGGGAGTAAGGTTTAGAAATTTTATTTTTGTTTGGATTCATTTGATTAAGGTTTAGACAGAGCTTTGGTCGGGAGAATTAGGGTTTTCTGTTTATTATTTTGGCATTGATTCACCCTGAAGGTAAGCTTCCGTTAGAGTTATTAAGATGAAATTGTGAAATAACCTTTGTTGTATCGTTAAAGCAATACATTGTTTTGTTATTATTTCAATTTCCACTCTTCCATTTCCTTTATGTTGTGCTCCGACACTCCTAAACCGGGGCGGGGCGTAACAGCCATATTAAGTGTTAGCCATTTGTTAATGTGTTTCTTCTGCATTTACGGACTCCTTCATTTAAAATACAGATCTCTGCAGATACCAATACATAACAATAACCTTTATCTCTGCTATTATTTATGTCAGAGTTATTGTTACCTGGCAGAGCAGTGCAGACTTTTCAATCTCTGAATAA
The DNA here is from genome assembly GCF_004354835.1 of Perca flavescens. Lineage (NCBI taxonomy): Eukaryota > Metazoa > Chordata > Actinopteri > Perciformes > Percidae > Perca > Perca flavescens. The sequence goes on from NC_041346.1 coordinate 2,241,763, forward strand.
AATAAAAGGTGACTTTATGCTGACAGTGATGGATTATCTATCAGCAGCAAGTTTCAGGTCTGTGCAAGTTGAACTGAACTGAAATCTATAGCGGCCTGAAGGGAGGAAATCAGAATAAGAAGTTGGAAAATGAGCAGAAATGCAAAGTTTTCAAGATTTATAGTTAAGGGCTTAATCAAGTATGAAGCCAGTGATAATATCCATGTTCACAAACTGTTTCACATCAGGTTAGATAACAGTTTGCCTCTGAGTCAATCACTGCCCATTCAACATGTTGAATTGGCGTCGGAGCTGTTGGTAGGCATCAACCTGATTGGTAGCCTGACAAGCCAGACCCACATCAAGATGTTGGGTCTGGGAACTCACCATTGATGGAGCTCAATCCGAGGGGCGGGATAAACGGTTGTCTTTCAAATTCCCTCTGCACGTAATAGGATAGCGCTACAACCAACCAGAGCAATGAAGAAGGTAGCAAAGCTAGTTGATAGATTACACTTTTGGTATCTGGTCGGCAAAACTCCGAACACATCTTCCTTTTTTAACAATGTGCTGTTCTTTGTTCTTTTCTCAAAGAAAAGCTTAACTTCAAGTCTTCCAGAAGACCGCTGTTCCCAGCAGCAGCAGCCATAAGCCCCGCCCACCGACTCTATACACAATGTGATTGGCAGTTTTTCCAGCTCGCAAGTCAACGGAGAGTGCCTAGACCCCCCTGGCTGCAAATTACATTTGCTGCCACTTGGGTGCGTCTAGATTTCTAGGCTACCTGATTGGCTGTTCCTTCTCCGTGAACCATCACCTTATCGTGGTGGAGAGGTTTGTGTGTCTCTGTGAACCTGAGGGCTGTGTTGTCTGGAGCTTTGTGCTCCTGGTAGGGTCTCCCAAGGCAAAGTGGTCTCAGGTGAGGGGCCAGACAAAGAATGGTTCAAAAACCCCAATGAAGAAGCAAGGTAGAGATGGAGTGACCCTGCCCGGAGGAAGGCCGGGGCCCCCGTCTGGAGCCAGGCCCAGACGGCGGGCTCGTCGGCGAGCGCCTGGTGGCCGGGTTTGCCACGGAGCCCGGCCGGGCACAGCCCGAACAAGCTACGTGGCTCCCATCTCTCCAGCCCATGGGCCCACCACCTGTGGGAGGAACCGTTGGGGTCGGGTGCGATGCCACATGGGTGGCAGTGAAGGTCAGGGGCCTCGACGGACCAGACCCGGGCGGCAGACGCTGGCTCTGGGGACGTGGAACGTCACCTCTCTGTGGGGGAAGGAGCCGGAACTGGTGCGGGAGGTGGAGCGCTACCGGTTAGATCTGGTGGGGCTTACCTCTGCGCACAGTCTCGGTTCTGGAACCATACTCCTGGATAGGGGTTGGACTCTTTTCTTCTCCGGAGTTGCCCAGGGTGTGAGGCGCCGGGCGGGTGTGGGGATACTCACAAGCCCCGGCTGAGCGCCGCTGTGTTGGAGTTTACCCGGTGGACGAGAGGGTCGCCTCCCTCGCCTGCGGGTTGTGGGGGGAAAACTCTGACTGTTGTTTGTGCATATGCACCAAACAGGAGTTCGGAGTATTCGGCCTTCTTGGAGACCTTGACTGGAGTCCTGCATGGGGCTCCAGTGGGGGACTCCATTGTTCTGCTGGGGACTTCAACGCACACGTGGGCAATGATGGAGACACCTGGAGAGGTGTGATTGGGAGGAACGGCCTCCTGATCTAAACCAGAGTGGTTGTTTGTTGTTGGACTTCTGTGCTAGTCATGGATTGTCTATAACGAACACCATGTTCGAACATAGGGATGCTCATAAGTGTACCTGGTACCAGAGCACCCTAGGCCAAGGTCAATGATCGATTTCATAATCGTTTCATCTGATCTGAGGCCGTATGTTTTGGACACTCGGGTGAAGAGAGGGGCAGAGCTGTCAACCGATCACCATCTGGTGGTGAGTTGGGTCAGGGGGTGGGGGAAGACTCTGGACAGACCTGGTAAGCCCAAACGTGTAGTGCGGGTAAATTGGGAACGTCTGGAGGAGGCCCCTGTCCGACAGACTTTCAACTCACACCTCCGGGCGGAGCTTTTCGTGCATCCCTGTGGAGGCTGGGGCATTGAACCCGAGTGGACAATGTTCAAAGTTTCCATTGCTGAAGCTGCGGCGAGGAGCTGTGGTCTTAGGATCTTAGGTGCCTCAAGGGGCGGTAACCCACGAACACCGTGGTGGACACCAGTGGTCAGGGAAGCCGTCCGACTGAAGAAGGAGTCCTTCCGGGATATGTTATCTCGGAGGACTCCGGAGGCAGTTGCAGGGTACCGAAGGGCTGCAGGGCTGCAGCCTCTGCCGTGAAAGAGGCAAAGCAGCGGGTGTGGGAGAAGTTTGGAGAAGACATGGAGAAGGACTTTCGGTCGGCACCAAAGTGTTTCTGGAAAACTGTTCGCCACCTCAGGAGGGGGAAGCGGGGAACCATCCAAGCTGTGTACAGTAAGGATGGGACACTGTTGACCTCCACTGAGGAGGTAATAGGGCGGTGGAAGGAGCACTTTGAGGAACTCCTGAATCCGACTAATACCCTCTATGTTAGAGGCAGAGCTGGAGGATAACGGGGATTGTCGTCCGATTTCCCAGGCGGAAGTCACTGATGTAGTCAAACAACTACACAGTGGCAAAGCCCCGGGGATTGATGAGATCCGTCCAGAAATGCTCAAGGCTCTGGGTGTGGAGGGGCTGTCCTGGTTGACACGCCTCTTCAACATTGCGTGGAAGTCTGGGACGGTGCCAAAGGAGTGGCAGACTGGGGTGGTGGTTCCTCTTTTTTAAAAGGGGGACCAGAGGGTGTGTGCCAATTATAGGGGTATCACACTTCTCAGCCTCCCTGGTAAAGTCTACTCCAAGGTGCTGGAAAGGAGGGTTCGGCCGATAGTCGAACCTCGGGTTGAGGAGGAACAATGCGGATTCCGTCCTGGTCGTGGAACAACGGACCAGCTCTTCACTCGCAAGGATCCTGGAGGGAGCCTGGGAGTACGCCCAACCGGGTCTACATGTGTTTTGTGGATTTGGAGAAGGCGTATGACCCGGTCCCCGGGAGATACTGTGGGAGGTGCTGCGGGAGTATGGGGTGAGGGGGTCTCTACTCAGGGCCATCCAATCTCTGTATGACCAAAGTGAGAGCTGTGTCCGGGTTCTCGGTAGTAAGTCGGACTCATTTCAGGTGAGGGTTGGCCTCCGCCAGGGCTGCGCTTTGTCACCAATCCTGTTTGTAATATTTATGGACAGGATATCGAGGCGTAGTCGGGGTGGGGAGGGGTTGCAGTTTGGTGGGCTGGGGATCTCATCGCTGCTCTTTGCAGATGATGTGGTCCTGATGGCATCATCGGCCTGCGACCTTCAGCACTCACTGGATCGGTTCGCAACCCGAGTGTGAAGCGGTTGGGATGATGATCAGCACCTCTAAATCGGAGGCCATGGTTCTCAGCAGGAAACCAATGGAATGCCTTCTCCAGGTAGGGAATGAGTCCTTACCCCAAGTGAAGGAGTTCAAGTACCTTGGGGTTTTGTTCGCGAGTGAGGGACAATGGAGCGGGAGATTGGTCGGAGAATCGGGCGCAGCGGGTGCGGTATTGCATTCAATCTATCGCACCGTTGCCAGGACGAAAAGAGAGCTGAGCCAGAAGGCAAAGCTCTCGATCTACCGGTCAGTTTTCGTTCCTACCCTCACCTATGGTCATGAAGGCTGGGTCATGACCGAAAGAACGAGATCCAGGGTACAAGCGGCCGAAATGGGTTTCCTCAGGAGGGTGGCTGGCGTCTCCCTTAGAGATAGGGTGAGAAGCTCAGTCATCCGTGAGGAGCTCGGAGAGAGCCGCTGCTCCTTTAAGTCGAAAGGAGCCAGTTGAGGTTCGGGCATCTGGTAAGGATGCCCCTGGGCGCCTCCCTAGGGAGGTGTTCCAGGCACGCCCAGCTGGGAGGAGGCCTCGGGAAGACCCAGGACTAGGTGGAGGGATTATATCTCCAACCTGGCCTGGGAACGCCGATCCCCAGTCGGAGCTGGTTAATGTTGCTCGGGAAAGGGAAGTTTGGGGTCCCCTGCTGGAGCTGCTCCCCCCGCGACCCGACACCGGATAAGCGGACGAAGATGGATGGATGGATGGATGGATTGGCTGTTCAGCTTACAGATGTTATAGGTTCCATTTGACGCCCTTGCTGCCTTACTGCGGTGACGGAAGGTGGGGAATTAAGTGTGGGCTGACAGGACTTTAGGATTTAGGAATAATACACCCTCCGACCACAAAGTGCGTTGCTATGGCAGAGTGGCGCTGTCTGTATTTCCGCTGGTTGACAGAAAGTGAAGCAACTGCAAAACCATTTATTCTGCTGCCGAACCAGATGAACGGTAAAGCCATCTACACATGATCAGAGGTAGACCCAGGTACAGCGCAGAGCCTCAGCAATTACCTAGGCAGTGGGCGCACTACTCTCAATTGTTTGCTATACAGAAATAACAGACGAATACAACCTCTGCATGTTCTTTTTGTGTCTATACCACTGCACTCTGCACACATGATGTGATTCGTTGCACTTAAAATTTCTGAGGGAGCAGGGTCGTGGTGCAGCTGCTGTAGTTTTAAGTTTTTAAGCTTTTCATTGAGTGTGTTTAAATTGGCTATTCAGTTTGTTAAACCTGTTTCCTGTAACAAACGAGAAACAGAGAGTGCAATTACTGACATTGCCAGGCGGGTGGCACTGCAGTGGCAAGCCTGTGGCAGGTGTCAGGACAGTGGCAAGCGAGCTGCACTCATTTATCACCTGTCTAGAAGCTGCCAATCTGAGCGGCACCACAGTTGCAAACGGTCGGCAGTTCAGAGACGGTGTCTCTCCTACAGGAGAGAAGTGTGCATGGTTTGTTGTCACAACAGGTCACTGCTGTTAGTCAGTTTGAAAAATTATGTTGAGCTTTACTTTTTTATTTTTTATTTATTTTATTAGGCTTTTTCCGCATATGTTACATCAACCCGTTCTCACTCCCAACTCGTAAAATACTGATGCTTGGGCAGTTCCTCTCAGCGTCAGATATGATGCAAAAAGCATCCTTCAGCATGTGTATGGGACGCACCAGGCAGAGCAGCAGCACTGTGGTGCTTTAATATGACGTAGTATTAATAGCGACAACAGTAGTGAGTAGTAGGTAATATCGAATTGCCGCGTAAGGAGGTAGGTTGGGGTGGTGGATGGGTCAAACAACACAGGACTTTCACCCAGGTGACCAGGGTTTGTGTTGCGTTCTTGTTCCGTGTGTCACTGAACGATCATTTTATAACCCCACCCACCATCTTTTGTTAAACCCAACTGTCCCGTTCTTCTTTTCCTAAATGTAACTGTCCCGTTCTTGTTCTTGTACCTTTTATAAGCCCACCCACCATCTTTTCCTAAACCATCAGAAAAGCTTCCAATACCGCCTAAAATGTTGGTATCGGTAAGTACTGGAGTTTATGCAACGATTCCATACCACGTAATTTAGAAAATCTACTTGAATGTAGTTATTTATGTTCTTTTTCCGTTATGACTGACTGTCAAACAGGATAATAAAATAAAGTTATATGGCATTCATTGTTTGTGTTTGTTTGTGTTTCACAAAAAGTTTAACCCAAGGCCAGGCTATACAACAAAGATAGCAATCCTATCACATCCATACAGGGATAGTAGTATACAGCTGTTTAAACATAATAAATTATATGTATATTTTAACACACTTGTATCGGATCGGTACTGAGTATCAGCCGATACAGTTCAGGTATCGGAAATGGGACGGAAAAAATGGTATCGGACCATCTCTAACATATACTGACAGAAGTTCCCAGATCTGGTCGTCTCTCTAGTTATACATTTTTGTCATTTTGACCACAGCTCTGGCATGGAAGAATGGTGGGTAAAATGATAAAGCTTGCTAACAAGCCAGCCGCCTGCTCGGTCCCTCGGTATCCAACAGCATGGAGACTCCTTTACAGAGAAAATGGATGACTGCCGGGATGACAGCATATGCCGGGAGATAGCTAGCTAGATTGTCCATCTCCCATCAACCGCTATAGTGAAGCAGAGGGACCATAGCAACGGTTTGTATATCCGGTTTACCTTTTTGAATGACAAATACATTACCACAGCCTGCTTGTTTGGAGAGTTGTTTCCTCTCACACAGGCACAGAACGTATGTACCAGTTGGCCCTGGACCGTAGTCTTTGCAGTGTAAGTGCAACTATTTTGCCAAGACATACGGGACTAGAGGCATTGTGAGGCAACATCACAGTGGGCCTTTGTCGCCACTAGTTCTTTGCTGTTTGCCTAGTGTGTCTGCACCTTTAGAGTTGTTGCAGTCAATGGTCTGCATGCATCTCAAAGGACAAGACACACTGACAGGAACGGCTTCACGTTAATCCTGCAGAGAATCTGTGATGATTGTGTAATGGCACGTTCGCTCCGGCTTTACAAACTGTCACTTCCGAGTGGGCTGGCTTAAGTGCCTCTATCTCTGTGTTTGTGTGTGTGACAGTCAAGTGCACATCTCTTACACACTCTCTGTGTGTTTTATTGAGCGTGGCCTTCATGCAGAGTTTGTCTTTGCAGTTGGAAAAAAATATATTCAATATTCTCCTCAGCACGCCATGGAAAACCAATGAAGGCTCAGCAGAAATATTTCTCACAGTTAAATTGAAAGGTTTGTGTCAATGCCCCAAACCTTCTCCTTGTATTTCTACTGTATTAGCACTGTATAGAGTCAATGAACTCATCCTGCCTTCATATCATTGCAGAACTCCAGTGAAAAGTCACTTATTTATTTATTTTCATCATTGATTATTCAATTGATATATAATTTCAATAATAAAAAATTCCTTGTTGTCCAACCACAACTACAAGTTAAAATGATCAGTACTTTCACATACAACCGAGATAAGCAGAAAATCCTATCATGTGAACAAGGAAATATATATATATATCCAAATCATTGCTGATCATTTGACTAATTGATTGATTGACTAATCTTTTTACACCTAATGTTTAATTTTTGTATTTTAAAGAGTAGAAGTTATTATTAGTGCTGAAATGCGGGAGTTGATTAATATTAGTCGATCCACAATGTATTTATAGCCAACAATTTTGATAATTGAACAATTGTTAGTCATTTAATCAAATATTCTCTAGTTCCAGTTTATCTATTGTAACAATGTGCTGCTTTTTTTCTTCTTTTATATCATTGTAAATGGAATATCTTTGGGTTTCTGATTGTTGGACAAAACAGGACATTTCAAGACCACACCATGGATTCTGGCAAATTGTGTCAGACGTTTTTCTGACTAAAAGAAAATCAGTTAATTGTGAATATAATCAAAAGATTAAATAATTAAAATAAAACTTAGTTGCAGCCCTAGTTGAAAGATTGCTGTTTTGTACAGGAAAATGGAAATGTACCCATTTAGAATCAACTATTGTAATTAATAAAAACAAATTGAAAGTGTGTCCCATGACTGATGTATTTTATTAAATTATACTTCGTGAAATTATTAATAAATGTATATTGGAGAAGCTGTGTTAATTTATTTTGATAAACTTGTACTTTACTGTATGTGTGTTTTCAAGATCATAAAATGTATAATCTGTGCGGCCTGTGAAGGGTAGATCTGCCAAAAGCCAACGATGAAAACAATTGTCTATTTTGAAATGAAGCATCTGTACTGTATGTCTCCCTCCAGAGGCCTGAACCTGCTGACCTAGATTTTAAAATACAGATACCAGTCTGGTCCAGTTAAAGCTTTTAACCTGACCAGAGAGAGGCATGTTGGATCCGCTTTCGACCGATTTCTCCCTCAGGACAACTTAGCCTCCAGTCATTTATAGATTTTTATATCGCCCCCATTTAAAACATCAGTGCGTCCCAATCAGGACACAGTAACAGTTAAGAAATATCCTGAATCTACCAGCAGCAGCCAGTTTACCAGTTAACAAAGACAGTAAGGTGATAATTTCACAGTCAAAACATATTTAATTGATAATCCATTAAAAGCTTGCTAAATATATCACACATTAATGCTTTATAGGCATATGTTTTGCAAATCAGAAAGACCAAATTGGTGCCAAAATATTGTACTGACTTATTTTTTTGTACAGTGTCACTGGAACAACACTTTATTACACCAACAGTTCTCCCAAATGACACTGAATATGGCACACGTAAACTGAATGTGCTCCAGATGTCAGATTTGGTAAGTGGAACATTTTACTCGTACTGGCTTATCAATATATTGATCAATTTTCCAAATTCTACTATACTCTTTTGTCTATTTTCTAACGTACTATTTCATCCTCTATCAACTTTGGCAATGCCAATGTAATTTAATCGTACAGCAGTACAGTCTTTCTGGTGGCTGGTGTATCTTTCTTTAAATACAATTCACAATCTTGCTTATTACAGATTTTTGTTCTAATTAACACGTGTAGTGTATAAAGTCTTTTCCTCGTCCTTTTCTGTGTATTCGGTTTGAAACTCCAGTGGGGCTTTTCAGTGATATGAATCTCAGACTGTGGAGATTCACATCATAGGAAGAGAAAGGACTTAACAGAACCTGTATGGTTGTCCTTTATCCGTGTAATAAACACAGAGTGTGACCTTCCTCTTTCACTCTGAATGAGGCCATAAAATCTCATCTAGAAGCCCCACACTGCCAGGTATTTTCCATCTTCCGAGAACACAAAGGTTTCTGTAAAAATCATAGGAAAACCCTGTGACCTCCTGATCTCATTTGTTGACCCGTAATAGCGGAGTTTAACCGAGTCTGAAAACTCTTCATCAATGGGATAAAACCCCCGTCGATGCAGTGTGTTTCCGTCTGATATCCTGTTATCTCTGTCGGCCTGCCGACCTGGATTCATGCTCCTCTATAATCCATCAGAGAGTCATACCAATGCACATGAACTCACTCACTTTCATACTGACAGATACATCTAAAGAACAGTTCACAGGTTTTCTGACCACATATTCCAAATGCTTTCTTAACCCTCCTGTTGTTCTCGTGTGAAATTTGACCCATTTTCTTAAAGTTTCTACATCAGAAATTTGGGTTTCTATCAACCAAAATGTCCAAAAAAACGACGTGGATGGTTCCAGCCAACACTTTTCACTACTTTCTTTGAATTTGGGTGTTTAATTAAAATTGATAAAAGAACGTTGAAAAAAGTGACCAAAAAGAATGCGGGTGGGTGGGGGATTTGGGGGGAATTGACATGCTGTTTCAACTATGCTTCGCTCGCCATTGCCTTTATGATGTATGTCATTTATTTTGAAATTTAAATAAAAATAGTTGGAAAAAATGTTTAACTTTGGGGAAAAAAACAACAAAAACGTCAAAAAAGCGCAGAAGAAAAGTGACAAAAACATCGGGAAAAGGGAAAAAAAAGATTCTGGAAAAAAGTGACAAAAAAGTTGTCTTGGAAATTTGGAAATTTGGACCGAGAAAAACAAAGAGTTGCATAGTGGGCAGGAGGACAACACAAGGGTTAAACTGAACCACCGCTGAAACGCCAACATTACAACTACTACGTAGCTGGTGCAACCCAGAGCAGAAGTTTCCAGAGTTCAGGAATAAGAAGCAGAAACTGAAAACTGAAGTCCGGTGATATTGCATATTTTTCTTACTGGCATCAAATCCCATGAAACACGTTCAGTAATACTCTATATCTTTCTATATCTTTTTATATTATTAACAAATTCTGCATTTAAACTCAAACCAACAGGGAAGTGAATACATTTTATTAGTGTGTATCAAATCCTGATGAATCTTCTTCCTCTGTGCCATAGAACTCCAATGATTTCCAAAAGCTATTACAAACATGAGCCCCATTGAGTACATTTACATGCACACCAATATCCTACTATTATTCAGAATATGACGATATTCTGAAGTTGATACAGCTCATGTTAACAGCATTTTCCATTTGGATATTCCAGAAAAAGGCATTTTTTTTCCGAATTCAGCATTTTCCGATTAAGATGTGGGATTTTCCAGTATTATTCAGGTTTTTCAGGCATTCTTTGGACATGTATACAGCGCACTCGGAATATGCGTCTCATTCAGAGTTTTTACCACAGTTTAGTTTGTGGTTACAGTCAGCTCTGTGTGTTGCCAACTAGCCAACAAGGCTGCAGTATGCCCAAAAGAAAGGGAGAAACACAGCCATTTTTAAACATTATCAAAGACTTGGATATCAACAGGTTTTTGAACATGCGCAAACATCGAAACACCAACCTTTTGAAGGCGGTGTGCGAAAGAATGAAACAGGGAAACGGTGTAACACTAGTGGAATATTCAAACAAATTTAAACGTAGTGACTGTTGCACTGACTGACAGATTCCTTCAACACACACACACACACACACACACACACACACACACACACACACACACACACACACACACACACACACACACTAGTTTATTTTGACTCAATCCCAAACACACCGTCCTGCTGCCACAAATACTAAAATAGTTCCAAACAAATGCGCTATATACTCCCATTTAAGTTACATATATTTTATCCATATCACTCTTTAAATAAGTCACTGATGTTACAACATAATAAAAGCACCGTTGCGTTGTACTTACATTTTTCACTCCGATTGTTTGTCAGTCTATTAAGTAGCTGTGTGTGTGTGTGTGTGTGTGTGTGTGTGTGTGTGTGTGTGTGATAGGCCAGGGGGCTGATGGGAAAAGACTAGATCAATTACAGAGATAGAACAGCAGATGAAGAGAAGGACCTGTTGACCTTTAACACCTCCCCTCCCTCTCCCTCTCCCTCTCCTCCATCTTTCCATCTCGTTTGTTCCACTGCTTCTCAGTTTTATCGCTCCTCCCCCTGATTTTCTTCGTCTCACTGCTTCTCATCTTCTCTCTCTCTCCCATCCCCCTTTCTTTCCTCTCCTCTCCCCTCCCATCTATACTTCTCTTCTTTTCTCTTCCTCCTCCTCCTTGTCTCTCTTTCCAGAAGCATCCCTCTCATCCAGTCGTCAGGGCTGCCCTCTCCTCCTGCCCTCCTCCCCTTTTTCTTCTCCCATCTCTTTCCCTCCATCTTTTTTCCTCCGGAATCATCCCTCCCTCTCTGTTGCTACAACAACACCTCGCTCCTCTACTCTCTTTCTTTGTTCTTTATGTACACCTCTCCCGTCCTCTCGTTTATCTCATTTCCTTAGGGCTGGGTACCAAATTCCATACTTTTTTAGGCACCGACCGAATTGCCTTTAAAATATTGAGTATCGAAAAATGCCTTGTCATTCACTACCTAATTTCAATAGAAGATTAGAAGAGTAAATCTCATCAGCGTCAGTGAGCCAATCAGCATGCTTCTACCAAGATCTAAGAATGTCTGTGATTGGCTGTCTAACGTTACACATCGTAGAGACACGCAGGAAAAAACTCTACGCTACACAGAGACGGCTCACAAAGTAGGAGCTGAAACATAAATAGAAAGGTTTGTGCCGTAATGTGGTATTTTGAAATGTCTTTTTGTTTTATAAAATTGCTATCAAAAAAAGTGGAAAATGGTTTAGGAACCGGTATCAATGTCACGATATTGGTAGGGAACATCTTTGAACGATACCCAGCCCTACATTTCCTTTCCTCTCCTTGTTTTTTTCTTCAAATCTTTCCCTCCTTTCCTCTCCTCTGTCTCTTTCCTCTATCCCTTTCCTCCTCTGTCATCTCCTCTCTTCTCGTTGCCGTGGCTACGGCTCCTCCTGTCCTATTGTCATTGAGTCATGTATGAATATTTAACAAGTGCCAACGTCCGGCGTCCCTCCACATCATCATCTTCTGTCATTTATCTCTCTGCTTGTCATCCTCTGGCTCCCCTCCCTCCCTTCTTCCTCTCCTCCCTCCTCAGACTTATTTTCCAATTTTCCAGTCTGCACCTCTCCTTGCTCACCCTTTGGTGTTTTCATTTTTTTCCCTCACCCTCCTCTCCTCCTTCCTTTCCCTTTCTCCTGCCACCTATTTGTCTCTCCTCCTCCTTGTCCCCTATTGCCATTGCTCCTCCTCCTCTTCCTCTCCTTATCTCCTGTTCCTTCCCTTTTTTCCTGCTGATTTTCTTCTTAACCTTTCCTCTTTTTCCTATCCCCCTCTTCTACCTCCTTCCCCCTCCTCATCTTCCTCTTTTCTTCTATATCCCCTTCTCCCATTCCTTTCCCAACACCTCTTCTTCTTCCTGGTCTCTTTCTACCTTTCCCTCTCCTCCTTATCCTTCGTTGTTCTTTACGGCTCCTCTCCCCTCTTCAGATTCACATTCGGATAGTTTTATTGTCATTCAAGCATGTTAAAATCATAGATGGGTCAGTCCTAAACGGGATGGATAAGCACATGAGAAGCTGGGTCCAGACTAGCTTAATGATAGCCAGACAGATTCTTCTAAGGGGATGGAGGAATGAAGGGGTGCCGCCTCTAATCCAGGAGTGGGCTTGTGAGATGGCGTTTGAAATGTCATATAAACTGTTTTCCAGATTGGATGTCTATACTAGAAAGGGGTAAAGTAGCTGAGCTATCTGGAGGGCTCCTAAGAAGCATTGTGCTGGGGAGAGACGTGTATGATGGGCTTATGGTGTTGTCATTTATACACGTTTATGGTTTATTGTGTATTTTGTTATTATTTTGTTGAACGTCTTGAATATTGCAGTTACTGTGTAATCTTTCCTTGATTTTTGTCTGGGTGACAAAAGCATGTTAAAATCACGAAGGAACGAAATTTGTTACTTCCAACTCAGCAACGTACACAATAACTCACACTCCTCATCCCACCCCCCCCACCCCATTCCTCTCCTCAGTCTCAGTCGCTATGAACTCGGTTTTATTTGACAGCTGAAAGAGAAGGAAACAGGTGTAGTGTGAGCTGAGCAGGTCTGTGTGTGTGTCTGTGTGTGTATACCCTCCTCACTGTTACACCCTCCATCTGCTTTTCTCTCTATTTTCCCGTTTTAAGTCTTTACTGGATATTTTTTTAGACTTTACTAATTAGATGATTTATCAAGTTAAAAAAGGAATATAAGGCATCCTTTAGTCTAGTTGAACGGATGTACTTTGCTGGAATTAAGCCAGACATCAAGCGTTGTCCCTCCCCTCTCGCTATCTCCCCTTAGCGCTACACAGGAGGGTTGTGATTGGTTTAAAGAAATACAAACAAGCCAGTGCTTTTATATCCCCCTATCCCAGAATAGATAGGTGGTAGAGGCAGACCTTACTCCATCGCTGACACAGCGCTGTGGAGATAGGTCTGGCTAGGGCTGGGCAATATATCAATATTATATCGATTCATCAGGCTAGATATCGTCTTAATTTTTGGATTTTGTTTTATCGTGATATAACACAAGCGTTGTCTTTATCTGGTTTTAAAAGCTGCATTACAGTATAGTGGTGTGATTTTTTTTGAATTACCAGACTGTTTTATTATTATTGATGATATTATTGAAATATTTTCTGAAAGCTCCAATAGTCAACCCTACAATATCGGCGCAATATCGACATCGATGTATTTGTACAAAAATATTGTCCCTTTTGCCGAGGTCTGCAGGGTATCTGCAGGTTTCACCAAGTCAAATTTAAGACTTTTTAAGACCATTAAGACCATTATGAATGAAATTTAAGACCTATATCACGACATAAAAGTATAACAAAATGCAATCACAAAATTACTTGCAAAGTAAGTAGTTAGAGGTAGCGTTACATGGACGTAGGAAAATAAAAACCTGTTTAAAATTATCTAAGACTTAAAACTCAATACTTCAGCGAATTAAAGATTTTTAAGGCCTAACATTTTGAAATGTTAGACTTTAAGACCCCGTGGAAACCCTGGTCGGGCAATGCGAGACTAGGCATCATTTAAACCCAAGCTTTTGGAAGTTATAGACCTTTTGTAGACCTCCATGTGTACTTGTCTTGATATTATGTCTGATTTGTAGGCTGACGTGGTCCTACTCAGATTCTAGTCAGAATGTGAGTCTGAAACCGCTCCATTGGGCTCTGATTATGGGGCGTGTTCCAACCGAACCAGGAAAAAAATGCCTCTGAATTCACTGGATGGACCTACAACCAATCAGAGCAACGGAACTCAACTCAACTGTCAACAGAACTCAACACTGTGTATCGTCTCCATAGCAACCACTCTTTGCACAATGCATTCGTTTTAACTAACGACTTTTAGACCTTTTTGAAGCTAGATATATCATTTGCTGCATGTAAATATCAATGTGGATAACGTTAGTGATAGTGACATGCTCGCTACAGTTGCATTTCTAGAGATGGATCGGTGAAAACCCGTTTTATTTCAATGAGTCACGGCTTTGTTCTAACGGCGCTGGGCGCTCTCTCTCTCTCCAGTCTCTCTCTATGTCTCTCCACCATATAACGCTCTCTCTCTTCAGTCTCTCTCTATCTCGCTCCACCATATAACGCTACCATGCTTTCGGGCAGTTGTTGAGGCTCCTCCGCTGAGGATTTTAAAATGAATGCGCTGTCGATATCTTCTGTAACAGACGCGATGGTGGAATCTACACATCTCAACAAATTCAACAGATCCTGTTCGGACAATAATTGTTTCTCAACAGAGCGACTCCAGACCGAACTTCCTGACCTCAAATTTTGTGGGCGGGGCTAAATTCGGCTGGCATCCAGGGTATCTGATTTGTATATTTGTATTTTTGTATATTATGTTGATATGTGCCTATATGTACTAATATTGTTTCTATCGTACAGTATGTGTCTACTGAATGTTTACTACCACATGTCTATTTGTTGAATGTGTAGAGAGTTAACACCTACCAAAGTCATATTCCCTTTGCCAATAAAACTGATTCTGATTTTCAATGGAATTACATTGCTAGGCAACAGCCTGGCCCCCTTGTTAACTTCCTGTGAGGTTGATGCCATTCACATACACTGCAACAGAAAGTCAACTTGGGTCCATTTAGAATGCTTATGTTTACAACTGTGAAAAGGTCTATATTTTCTTTGCTTTAAAGTGCTAAAAACTATATAAGACACAGAACTTCCGCCATCCTCACAATAACAAGATCTTTCCAATTAAGAGTGTCATCACTTGTGCCTCCACTCTTAAAGTGTACATTTTAATGTGTCCATGTGGTCTGGTGTATGTAGGCAAGACCATAAGGCAGTTAAAACAACGCATTAGTGAACATAAGAGCTCTATTCGCAGAAACGACCTGGATTATCCGGTCGCGGTACACTTTAATGATGACATCTCATCATTGCGCTTTTGTGGTATTTAACAAGTCAGTCTTCCAAAAAGGGGGGGCAACCATGACTTGCTACTAAAAAGACGCGAGGCATATTGGATATTTACTTTGCAGACGCTATCACCAAAAGGCCTTAATGATGAATTTAATCTCAACATTATGTTGTGCTAACTTGATATTTTTTCCTTACTAGTTTTTCCTTCTTTTTTGCTTACTAGTTCATCCTCAGTAACTGTTCATTGTACACGTAAATGTGGACTGCTACAATGTAATTTAACCAATGTGATGATCCACTTTTGAATGGACTGAGTCCTCTTTCATTAAGTGTAGAAAATATTGGGCTAATGACAATGCACTGATCAGCCATTGTTTTTAAATGTATTGAGTGGTATTTTTTCTGCCTTTTCCTATTCACAGTCCGTGATGGGAGTGAGCTGGACCTGATTGGTCCTGATTAGTCAACCAATCTATTTAAGGCTATATTTGAGGTGAATGTGTGAATTTACCTGATGAAGGTCTGAGACCGAAACGTATTTTTTCCAGATAAATTATTGCTTGCGTAATGGTCAGTGTGTGGAATTTTCTCTAAAAAAAGGTGCTAAAAACTGAAATGTACAGTAAGACATGTAAAACTGAATCCAACAATGATCATGTTTGACATGGACACTCTTGGGTCCAGCGATGTACCTGTTGTGTAAAATTAAATCACCAACACGTTCTACAACATTCTCTCCATGCAGACTTACGTTGGCAGCTGAATCCTCTGCAGGTTTTGTTCCTCCCTCCTCCAGTAGGTCTGGCGCCGTAGGGACTGAGACGGGCAGCAGAGGGGAGCGAGCCTTACCGGCCTGACCCAGAGAGGCCGTCTTCACCTGGGGCTTCGGAAGGCTCGCACCTGGGCAAGAAAGAAAGAATTCTGGTTTCTAACATTCTATAGACAGTTTAGACCAGAAAATAATCTGATGCTCACTGCTTTGTTTTTGACATTTGGTGTTCTCGTAACCGTAGAACTTCTTCTGAGCAAACACAATACAAACCTGGATTGTAACTAAGCTGCAAATCGAGACTTGAAAGAAAGTTAGTTCAAATTAAATTCAGTCAGCCAGGACATAACTGTGAGTGAAACTGTATTTTAGAGACATAGTGACTGCAACTGATCATTTCATAGACCAAAAGGCGAGCGTAATGGATGATTTTTCTTTTGAGCACTATCTTTCAAGTTTGAAACCCTCAATTTCAAATCTGGTTGCCTGGTGCAACCGCTCTCCAGACACTGTCCGCTAACAATGGCAACGGAAAGACTCATTTCCTAAAAGCTGCTATTTAATATTGACATCCTTGTGAACACTGACAGGAACAGTTTGATCTGATAACACATATTGGCTGATCTAAATGACAAGTTCACATGCAACTAAGTGAACCACTGAAGAGGAAACAGATCTGGGGCCTGAGCCAGCCAGCCAGCCAGCCATCATTTTCCAATTCACATTGTTAATTTAGCATCCATTCAACTATTCTATCATCTAGTAATTTTGCCACCCATTTGTCTCTACATCATTCTCTTCATCATTTCACTAAATTACTAGTATCAAAATGCAAACAAAGAAGAAAATGGCCAGACAAACAAGGAAACAAATTGACCAGACACGGAGGAGAACGGACATCCATTCAACAAAACACACAAATGAATGAAACAGAAAATAAATCAATAAAGACATTCAATTGCTTTGTCTCCACGATACAAATACATTCAGGGAGTTAAATTTAAGGATAACTCTTTACAAAGCGAGAAAGAAAGTGAACTTGGAAGAGGAAAAATTGGAGACAAAAGAGCGATGTATTCTTTTTTCCCCTTCTCCCTAATTCCCTGAACAGCCTTGTGTTGTCTTAACACATCCTCAGGCTTCTGCTACCCACAATCCCCTCCCTCTTTTTCTGCACTTCACTCCTTCACTTCATGATCAATAAACATCCAATCTCCTCCCCGCGAAACAAAACACCTGGAACAGCCTCGATAGCAGTGGATTACACCAGAGAACCTAAAACAGTTGGATTTAAACTGCCTTAAACATCAACAGTCTTCACGGCACGGAAAAATGACTTCCAAACTGTCAAAGAAAAGACAACTTTGCCAGCAGTACAAAATCCATTGTCTGCAGACACTACACAAAAGGAAACACAAGTGCTCTTCACCGAACGACAAAATATGTTGAGTACTTTTTTTGAATTTCAAGGCTAGAGCACAGATGTATAATGAGAACTGGATCTGGAACTATGAGAGTTCCTCATTGGTGCATGAAGCCAAAAAAGTTCAACTACCGCGTCTAAAATTAACCGGATGTTTCGAGCTGCTTCCGCACTGTGTGACCCATCGAGCGGGCGCACTAGTAGTCTAACATTGCTAGACCTTCCTCCACAGCGCTGTGAAGGAGGGTCTGGCTTGTCCACACAGCATTCCGGGATAGGAGAAAAACATTCTCTGGTTTATTGGTATTTCTTTAAACCAATCACAATCGTCTTGGGCGGCACTAAGCACCGGACGGAGCCACGGTGCTTCTGCAAAAAAGCCTCGTGAATGAACTTGTTTTGGTGGAACATGTGTACCAACCTAAAAGTAGTTTTAGTCGTGCAACAGAAAACTCAGATTGGACAGATAGTCTAGCTAGCTGGCTACTTCTGGTTTAGAACTCCGGCCAACATGAATGGGAATAAAACAATTTAATCGTGCAGTTCTTCTAGACTTTCCAAATGTTATCGTACCTAATGGATCAAATTCTGATGTGATAATTGTGACGCTCAAATAAAACTATCCACTGGTTTATAGATGTCTCTTTTGCTATATAAGTGTATGGGGATGTATGTTTTTTTTTGCAGGAAGTTGGAAGTTGCAATTCCCCTTTTTGGCCATTACAGAAATCAAATGGCTTCAAAGCTTGGGGCACTTCCTGGGGGCCTAGACTAAATTTGAATTAGATTTCTCTTTTTTCCCTCAAACACTGAGCAGAAACAGTCTGCTTCGTGGTCATGCTGAGAATACAGATGTATTTCAAACTGTTTGATTGTACTTGTGCTTTACTAAACAGCATGTAAAAAAAATCCATCTTAGGATTCCAGCTGAGAACAATGGAGACACACTATAAATACTTCCATTACAGCAATGCTTCCCCTACAGTGATAAAGCCTTCCCTGTCGTTTACCTGTACACTGGCATAATTATATACTGTATACGCACATGTAGTATATAATATAAACTGGTCTCTATGACAATGACATGATTTCATCTGGCGATACCTGAAATAATAAGTTACTACAAATCCTATCTACTACTTCCCCCACTGTTTCCTTGATTTCAGTGCATTTCTATGAAAATCCAAACTAGAAAATAATAAACTGTTTTCAGTGAGTGGGTCGACCGCTGTTTTGGAAGAAGGAAATAATTAGTGAAAAAGTGAGTTTTCTTTAAGTGCTGTATAGCGTAGAGCAGATATCTTCAACAAGGGGTCGGGGACCCATAGGGGGTCTTCAGAGTTACTGCAGGTACAATTTAAAGTTAAAATTAAAAAGCTTTTTTGAAAATGAAAATGTCCAACATATTATTAGCAAATGTAAATCGGCTTATTCGTGAAAAAAATTAAATATTATTGACACTGGCCTATATAGGTAGCCATCCACAGATACAGTTGATCAGGATTCATTGTGCTTCATTTACTGTATGTTTAACATTAAAACATGATTTACAATATAAATTATTTTAATAGCTTATGCACTAAAAAGGTATGTAAAAAGGCTTTAGGCCGCCCTACACGTTATTGTAGGCCCAGTTTAATACACAAATTCATTTAATACAATATATGTGGTAGGGGGTCCCTGATCTGTCTCGATTTCACTTAAGGGGTCCTTGGCTTAAACAACGTTGAAGACCCCTGGTGTAGAGACTTTATTAAAGTAGTGTAGCCTAGTCTAGTGTTAAATTAAATTTGACATTGTAATTTTGGTGTGGTGTTAACACACCCCTTCCCCCTGGATTGTGGTGTTCCCCCACCTGCCATATCCCACTTTAAAGCTACAGTGCGTAGTTTCTGTCTCCCCCATGAGCAATTCTAAGTAATGACAACAAAACTGTCAGCGCATCCACATGACACAAGGAGGACACGGAGGATTAAAAAAACATGATGGACTCTTCAGAAGAGGTCATTATCTTCACTCGAGTTTCTGCGTGTGAAAGTCGCTGGACGTCACAATCTTCTGAACATAGTCATACTGAGAAATCCAGAGAGAGATGTGTGGAGCTGGTAGTCTTAATTAGCTTTGTAGCAACTCATTTGGTAATGGCTTGAATGTAACGGATGTTCATTGATATCAAAAAGTTATGCACTGAAGCTTTAAATTTGACATGAATTTTGGTGTGGTGTTAACATCCCCCTTTCCTTCCTGGATTGTGTCCCCACCTGTCCACCTGATACCACTTTAACCCCTGCTAACAAGGAGGCACTAGAGTGGTTCAAGACTTTGAGTCTGCATCTTTAAGTCCCAGTACTTCACTCTCACAGTTATAATGACCTTGTGTGACTTTGAATGTCTGTAAATGCGGTGTCGAAATCGCTGCCAGCTTCATTTCAAATTGAAGCCGAACCAAATGTGTTTGTATGACTTCCCAGCACGCTGCTGTCAGACTGAATCCAAAGCGAGCCGAGCTCCCAGAGAAAAAAAAAACATTTGGTGGAAAAAACACAATGAGCTGCAGCAGAACAGCGCCGAAGCAAAGGTTACACATCCACAGTGGAGAAAGCCATAAAAGAGAGTTTCACGGTGCCTGGCTCACCCTCGGGGGGCTGGGTGGGAGGGGGCGTGGAGGGGGGGAGCTTGTCTGCTCAGAGAGGTGGATATATTTACCAGACAAGCAGGAGTGGAGGTGTGAAACGCCCGCTGGGGGGTCACATCAACGGTGTCTGTCTCCGTTTCTGGGGTTCGAAGGCAAAGATGGAGAGATTTACACCGATAGGAGGTGAGGGTGGAGGGGGCGGGGTTATTGATCCTGAGGATGGTTTGAAGTAAATACAGTTTAAGATGAAAAGTGTCATGGAGGAGACATTGTGTCCCTGGAGGGAGAGAGCCGACATCTCCTCCGCTTCACGTGGATGTTTGGTGTTTCTTTGTCTGCCGGTTTTAGCTTCTCTTTATTTTCTGTCTGTCTGTGTGTTTGTTGTCTACTTGTCTGTGCACCTGGCTCCCTCATCGGTCAGAAGACAGGTGCACACACAGGCTAGAGTGGTTAGGGTTTAAGAACTTCTGGGAAAGTATCTCTAGGTGATTTCCAAAAAATTATGTCTTCATTTTATTTGTGCAAAAGCTGTGAGAAATACAGTACCAGTCAAAAGTTTGGACACACTTTCCCATTCAAACTTTCAACTGGTACTGCTATCTTCTAGTGTCTGGTAGTTTTGAAATGCCTTTGACTAAAACTATGAATGATAAAAATGACTAAAATATAACTAAAACTAAATTTTGTGTCTGTCTCATAATTTTATTATTTGCCGTGTTTTTTACCTTTCTGGTAAAAATGGGCCTTATTTCTTGTTTCCCCACCCTGCGTCCTCTGATAACCGCTGACAGTAGATTAGACGTTTTCACAGCTCTGTGCCGGCTCCAAAAAACCTGAAGAAACAACAACAATCCCAGAGATAAAGCTCTCCGTCTCGCCTGTGACTCACACGATCCTATGTTGTGTGTGCGCTGAAAGTGTAGCCGGTTAAAAGATCCATTCTGAACATTCTGCATACGTTACACGTTCAATGTAGCCAAAGTTGCGCAACCTTGCCCCTATTTTCAACTGTTACTAACTGTTGCCAAATAGTTATGTGATGTGTAAATCAATGTTGTTTGTATTTATTTTCAAAAACTATGTGCACTAAACCCCCCACAAGAGTCACATCCCAATACAAATGACTATAAAAAAAACTCTGCCTCTCTCCTTCGTGGTTGTCCAACTGTTAGAGAACCAAAACTATATATTAAAACTATCTTTTTTAGCGTTTCATTGGTAATAACATGAGCCCTCCGAGGCGAGATGAAGGCATGCACTTCAAAACATCCATCACAGCTGGCCATGCGTCTACCTCCAGCTGTGGCTGAAATGTCCTTTCTCAGTATCAGACATTGAGTCAGACAATCCCATTATAGCTTCCAGCATTAGGCCGCACATTCAGGCCAATTTAGGTGAGTCACTGCCCACCATCATACTTTACTCTGCAGATGGGCTTTGGAGGATCAATTTAAAAAGAGAAGAAGGTCTTAGCTCTCAAATTTATATGAAATGAGGGAGCACGGGGTGGATGTTTCTGCTGTTGGTGAAGAAGAAAAAATTTGACTTTGACAAGCTCAAAACAAGTTGTTGACAGTATTAATGTCTATTTTCAACTGTTTTCAAAATAATTGTGGTTAATTTGTTCCACTTCAGATTCTTTAATTTAAATCCAACAGGGTTTCTAGCACATGTTTGGATTACAATGGGATGTCAGCCATGGCTCCTACAAAATAGGTTTACATTCTACTAATACGTTTTGGAATAAACTTAATAGCGTAGATTATGTGCATTGGCACAGCTTTTTTTTTCAATCCAGGAACTGTGATGCCCTAATATCACATGGTTGGATATACACAGCTTGACACTTTGACACCGGGTACAGGGGTTTATGTCCCACTGTTTAGGTTTAGGCTAGGGATGTGCCCGTATCACAATTTCATAGCGTGACAATTGTGGCCAAAATATTAAAGGGTAACTACCATTTTTTTCAACCCTATTTTCCTATGTTTTTGTATGTAAGCGACTGATGGGAACAACAATCTTTGACATTGGTCCAGTATTAAGAGAGATCGCTACAGTCGGCAGCAGAGAAACAAGCTACAATGTAAGTTAATAGGACAATTGTGCAGCTTGTATTTAAGTTCACAAAGTGCTTCTTTTGCCGCTGACAGACTCAGATTATTATTCTTAGTGTCTGACAACATTATGAAAGGATCCCTACAGAGATAGACCTTTAAAACCTCTTTGAGACCTTTCTGTTTAACCAGAAACAGCTCTGAAGTTGCTAGCACTAAACCCACCAGACTCCATTTAAAAAAGCAATTCTTTGAGTGTGTATAGAGCCAACATATTTTCACATGTAAATCAGTAAACTATGTGTTTATTTCAACCAAAACTAGAGTTGTGATGGTTGGAAAAGTGGAAAGACGACCCAAAATGTCTTTTCATAGTTTTATTTTGTTTCTCTCGACTTTGAATGAAGTGTATTTTATGATGCTAAGATTACTGTTTATTTACGTGGAGTCTGGTGGGTTTAGCGAACGCTTTAACAAAAAGATCGACCTCCTTAGAAATCCTTTCCATAATGTTGTCAGACAGTTAGAATATTAATCTGAGCCTGTCAGCGGCAAAACAAGCACTGTAGTGAAGGTAAATACAGGCTGGATAATTGCCATATTAACTTAAATTGTAGCTTGTTTCGCCGCTGCCGACTGCAGCGATCTCGCTTAATACTGGACCAATATCAAAGATTGTTGTTTCCATCAGTCACTTAGACACAAAAACATAGGACAATAGCTTGAAAAAAATGGTAGTTACCCTTTAACTGTGATCTGTGATCTGTGCCATTAGATCTTAATTATAGCGAAATTACTTCACACCTTGTTTGCCCTGGACTGCATGTTGCAACTCTGCAAAAGCATTAAAGAGATAATCCATTTTTAGAGGCATTTTGAGTTTTAGCTCCAGTAGCAGAACTAATTTCGGTAACAGAAGTCAGATGTTCTGTTTTTTATTTTAACTGTCTTGATTGGACTCCTTTAAACCTGATAATCACATCAGGTATATTTAGGGTTGGGTACCAAAACCTGGTGCTAATACGGCACCGGTCCCTAAACAACCGGTATCTACCGGAATGAATAACGCGGATTTCGGTGCCTCATTTCGGTGCCACTTAAAGGAATATGCCACCGTTTGTTGAAATAGTTCTTATCACGGTCTACCCTGGCTGTAGATAGGTGGGGAAACACATTTTTTGTCTCAGTGCAAGTAATTAGGTAGTTGTTTTTGTCTTTTGTTGGCTCACTTTTACTCACAACATGCTAACCGGCAACATAGGATTCCATTCACTATGCTAAGCTAACTAGCGGTGGCGCTACCGGACTAAAACGATGCATGCACAAAAAATGCGTTGGCCCACCTATCTACAGCTAGGGGAGACCGTGATGAGCCCTATTTCAACAAATGGTGGCGTATCCCTTTAAATGCCTGAGCTGCTCGCTGATGCTCTAAAACGGAAGCGTCGCTGCACGGGGCGCTAGTTAACACTACATTTGCCAGCAGGTAATGTTAGGGCTCCTGCACACTGCCTGCGTGGCGTTTCTGTTGCTTGTCAGTTGTGTGGCGGCTGCGTGGCGTTTTCTATGTCTTTGCACACCTGAAACGTGTCTGACGCGGCACTTTTGTGCTTTTCCTCTTTTTTTTAAAGTATCGGTTTAAAAGTACCATTTTAGCACAGGTATCGGAAAAAACCCAAATGATACCCAACCCTAGGTACATTAGAGAAATAACTAGTGTCAGGTAAACCTCTCTCCTGTGCAGCTTTCTATTCATCT
This sequence comes from Perca flavescens, assembly GCF_004354835.1. Taxonomy (NCBI): domain Eukaryota; kingdom Metazoa; phylum Chordata; class Actinopteri; order Perciformes; family Percidae; genus Perca; species Perca flavescens. The sequence continues at coordinate 2,265,650 of NC_041346.1, forward strand.
TACAAACTGGAGTATCAATCTTCAGGTCTGTTCAGGTCTCTCTCTCTCTCTCTCTCTACCGCTCCTGCCTCTCTCCCTCTCACCACAACAATCCAATTAAACCATGAAAACATCTGATTCTATTCACCGAGGGAGTCATTCAGGCTCAGATAAACACACAAACAAGGCCAACAATGAACATCAAACGCCATCGCTCACAAGACTGTTTTTTTCCCCCCTCCTCAAAAGAGAGATGGATGGGAGGAGGGGGGGTTGGTGGAGGTACAGTAGCAATGCCCGGCTCTGAGGCTCTGTGTTGGGGAAGGAGGGTGGGGGGATGGGGGTGGGGTCACAGGGAGTCGAGCCGCGCGTCGCCGCAGGCTCGCTATTTCTGAGCAAAAGGTTTCCAGGAGCTGAAAATCAATGTTAATCTGAGGCCACCTGGGCATGTAAACAGAACCATAATGGAAGTATATATACACCCACCAACACACACACACACACACACACACACACACACACACACACACACACACACACACACACACACACACACACACACACAAACAAACAAACAACAAATACACCTCCACCTCACCATACTATCCAGGCATCATATGTACTGTTCACACAGCTGCAGGCGATCAGAGAGAGAATGACAGGATGAGCCACGGACGGAGAGGAAATAGAGATGAAATGATTTAAAAAAAATGTTTATCATAAAAACACGATTCATAAAATCATGCCAGCAAATATTTTTTATAAGCTTAGTATTTGATTCACTAAAAATGTATGTATAAAGGCTTTAGACTGCCCACTTGTTATTGTAGGCCCAGTTTATTATGCAACTTAATTTTATACAACAGATGTAGTAGTGGGTCCCTGCTCTGGCTCTCTCAGCCAAGGACCCTTGCCCTAGATCATACCTGGTTTATATCGACTGTAATGGGAAATGTCATAGTTATGAATTATGCTTACTTGAAACAAGAACACAAGAACACTGTTGTATTGAAAAAGGTTACTAAGAGCAAACGGAAACTATTTTTGTTATATTTAATCGCGTCATCATCTGCATAACAGTAACAGCTTGTTCTGTGGTTCAACCTCAGGTCATGAAGACGGCATGTTCAGGCTGGACGGGTGCGAGACATTATCACATTTTCACACCTAGACACAAGCGCGCTTAGACGGTTCCTGTTTTTAAAGGTTCAACTTATGACCATGTGGGTGCTTCCTCTTTGAGTGTTCCTCTTTCGGTGTATAAAGGATGCTAACATTCTGCACGTACTTTGAGAGCTCTTTCTCTGCACTCTGCAGCAGTGCGGTGAAACCAGCTGTTCACTCTCAAGCAATAATACTTATGATTCTTCCACATCGCACTCTGATGTTCTGTGAAAGTTGTGTTTCTGCTTGAAAGTAATAAAATAAACAAAGACAGTTTGATTTTCCTCATCTTCTGTTATTGTAAACTTCCACCACACGACAACGATTCATTTAGGGGATTGCTAATTTTGCAGAGGTTTTTCTCCCATCCCGGAATGCTGTGTAGACTAGCCAGACCCTCCTCCGCAACGCTGTGCAGGAAGGTCTGACAATGCGAGACTATAACATACCCAAAAGACAACTGTGGAGAGTCGGATTTTCATGAGGTAGAGGGATGTTTTGTCAAATACAATGGCTCATTGTGAGAGAGAGAGAGAGAGAGAGAGAGAGAGAGAAAAAGAGAGACATTTTTTTTTTTTTTTTTTTTCACTTTTGTCTTTGTCTTTCTTACTAGCGATTTTACTGGATATTGATATACTGTTATTGTTTTCATGTTTTTTTACTCAATGAATTGTATGAATGTATTTCTATTATCCTTGATGCTTTGGCAGTATTGTTATTTCTGACATTCATGCCAATAAAGCTATTTGAATTGAATTGAGAGGGGGGAGGGGAGAGAGAGAGAGAGAGAGAGAGAGAGAGAGAGAGAGAGAGAGAGAGAGAGAGAGAGAGAGAGAGGTGAACATTATGTAGAGATAGACAGGTAACATAAAGAGAAAACAGAGGGAGGTCAGTCCAGATCAGACCCAACCCTCTGGCTATGTCAAGGCCAGATACAGTGCATATTTACACACACACACACACACACACACACACACACACACACACACACACACACACACACACACACACACACACACACACACACACACACACACACACACACACACACACACACACACACACCATGTAGCAGCCTTAGGCCAACACATTTAGCTTCCATGAATAAAGTATTAAGCAGAGAGAATACAGCTTCAGCCAAGAGTCGCTGGAATCGGACAAAACACTGAACAAACTGGATCAGCATCAGGAGCAGCTGCCGAGTGGAACCAGATGTTTTTAAATAAAGAAACTAAAATCTTTTTCATCATGTGTGATAAACCACACTTATTTTCCTGGTTTCCCTTCAGCAGAGCCACCCATGAGTATTACCATGGAATGAAAACAAAAAGCTCCAGACGGGGACGTGCTCTCCACTGGGAGGGAGGTTTCACTGACAGTTTGCTTAAAGATACACCAGATTTGAAATTATTCTGCCTAATCGCGACATGACTATAAAGACGAATCGCGTCATACTCTGAAAGCCACGCCGCCTGCTGCGCTCATTGACTCGTATTGCGTGAAGGTGCATCCTCGTCTATTCCGTTTGTTACCAAATCACATATCCAAACGTCAGTTTTAGGCTAACTATATGTCTGTTAGTTAAGCTAACACGTAATGTCAGACATAAGGTTAGCTTAGTGACAGGATTCCAGTCAGTTCTTCCTTGCCGATTCCTCACGTCTCTCTCCATGTTTGTCTTCGTAAAAGCTCTGTTTTTCGGTTCAGCATCTTTAGAATAACTTGCATTATGGGTTTTTTACATTGTTGGTAGTTCATATCCCCCAGGGGCGCAGGGGGACACACACATTATAACTGAACCTCAGGATATTTGGAGCGTCATTTCCTGCATTCTGGGGAATTCAATTGAATAAAAATGTATTTTGACATAAAATCTAATTTCATTATTCTCTTGTATTGTTCAAAACTTTCATTTGCATCTTGTTAACCTTGCGACACTGCAACACGAAAATGCATTGCAAGCAGGGTTTCTGAAAGTCAGATTTAAGACTTTTTAAGACCATTATGAATGAAATTTAAGACCTTTATCACAACATCAAATGAGTCCTAATTCAGTTTTTTTTAGTATCGCAAAACTTGCACTTCCCCAAAGCTGAAGTACAACATCAGTTTTATGTCTGTGGTACAATCTGAAAGAGACTCGCGCCAGTGACACGAAAGCTGATTGGCTCAATACGAGTTGCATGTTGGTCTCGTGTGTAGGGCTGGGTATTGTTCAGAATCTTTCGATCCGGTGCCAATTTCTTTTTTCGATACCATATGTTTAAAATTCATTTCAACATCAACAAAAATACATTAAACACAAAGCTTTTATTTTCCACCTTAATTGTGAATCAAAACAGTTATCAAAATTAAAAAAATCTGGTAAAACTGCTCACTCAGAGTAACATTATTAAAAGTGTCTTGGCTTACAAGCCCAGCCTGTCAGTCAGTCGTCAGGGCAGAGAAACCACCGTTGTGCCTGCTTGTCTAAGAGGAAGTGTAACGGCAACAGCACCGCGACTGCTTTTGGCTCGCCATTAATATCATATCATAATATCATAACGCTGTCTGCCTGAAGTTTGAAAATACCAACCGTGACTCTCTGTGACTTCAACAAAACTGCAGACAGTTTACTCCGTCCGCACCTCTCCGTGTGTGTGTGTGTGTGTGTGTGTGTGTGTCGCTCGGAGCTCCGCTCTGTGTCAATATGCAGAGAGGACAGATAAGCTTGCGCTTACGCGCTCAGATGCTTTTGGAACCGAAATTTGACACCGAAAGATAAAGAATTTTTCGATACCATAAAAGTATCAACGTTTGGTACCCAGCCCTACTCATGTGTAGTCGTAATACAGCGGAATTATATTTGGACTAATGACAGAAAGAACTACAACACCACAGAATAACAAAAGGAAGATTAGGACCTGTTTAAAAATGATTTAAGACCTAGAACGTAAGACTTTTTAAGGCCTATACATTTTGATTTTGAAATTTTAGACTTTTAAAGCAACACTAGAGAACTTTTCCCGCTTCAGTCCGCCTACAGGTTGGAAGCGGAGTTGTCCATTACATTACATTATGTAAGTTTGCCAGATCGCGTAGCGGATCTGTAGTTCGAATGAACTGGACAATGTAATGTAACCTGTAGGGGGGCCGAAGCAGGAAAAGTTGTGTTGCTTTAAAGACCCTGCAGAAACCCTCACGGTTTAATCGTTGGGAAGGATATGTTTTGAGCCCCCTGAACAGTTATTTTGACCTCTTTTGGGGAGTAGTCAATGGGGAGCGGAGAGTTCTTTTCCCCTCCAGTGGGGGCGGGACTTAAATGCTGGACTGTCTCTTTGGACAATCATGCGACTAATTTGCAACGTAACATTTTACGAAACAAAGTAACATTTTGATCGACAGCCCTGGTCTCTATTATTTGCAAAACAATCAGCTGTACTCACTGGACTGCGGCAGCATGGAGGTGTAGACCTTTGGGTCTATGGTGCTCATGGGCGGAGGCAGCAGTGGGTTGGTGAAGCTCCGTAGCGGGTGCGTGGGCCGCACGCAGGCCGTCGGGATGGTCCGAGCGCTCCCGGCCTGGGACTCCTCCGCAGCGGCTGCAGCGGGGGCTCCTGGGATTGGGCCGACACCCAGAACATGTTCCCCCGGCGGTGCGGAGGAGCCAGGGAGCAGCGGAGGAGCCGGCTGGGGCAAAGGCTGCTGCTGGAGGAGAGGATTGGTGGAAGTGTCTGAAGGCATCACTGAAGAAGAAGGAGGAGGAGGAGATGAAGGGAGTAAGGGGGTGAAAAGAATTGTCGGGAGGATATAAAGACATGAGAGATGTTTGGGATGAATTTGGGTATGGGAGAAAGGAAAGAATGGGAACGGAGAGAGGGAAGGGCGAAAGACAAAACATCCAATTACTGTAAGGAGTGAAGACTCATTTGGAGAAAAGACAGAGTACATCAAAAAACAAACTTCAAACGTGTGAATATTTTTGCCTCAACATCCCTAAAGCATTTCAGGGTTTTTCATAGACAGCTTCTGCGTAGATGTAGGCAGTAAAATGCTAAGAAAATATGGTACTACTGTGTAAATTACTGTTGCTGCAGGACTGCCGTGGGACTGAGAGTGTTACTGTCAGGAATGTAAATGCAAATCCAGTCTGCATGGACCTTCTACCGTATGCTTCATGGCCCTGTGGTCCTTCAACACGTGTTTATGTACAAATAGATAGAAGATACATATATATAAAAATGGAACGGTCATGTTTGTCTACAGTCTGTTTTTTGACACATTTATCTTCCATGAAAGCAGAAGCAATTTCATATTTTATTTATTTTTTACATACTGAAAGGCTCACGTATCTTTAAAACAGTATAATTCAATAACTTGATTCTAAACATCGATCTTATCCTCGCGCATGAAGAAATCCGGAGTTCTGCTAGGTTTGCAGTTTTGTTCTTATACTTTGTTGAGTGTAACTCGCTGGTGTTTCTGTGTTTCTATGTCGGCTAAGTGTCTTCACGCTGAGAGAAATCCCATTTTTATCTCGTCAAGAGATACATGCGAAAGGAAGAGGAAGGAAAAGAAGATGAGCTTCTTGCTGAAGAAAAAGAGATCTTGAAAAAAAGCCTCAGATGTGACATGATAGATGAAACGCCTCATGTCGCTACAACCAAATCCGATCCCAGCGAACGCGGGTGAGAGAAGACAGCCAGTAATTACATGTAGAGCCGACGAGACAAGAGGAAGAAAGAAGAGATAAAAACTGAGAGAGGGGGCGAGAGCCTCTCCTTATGGGAGGGGAAGGAGACAACCCGATCTCACTTCCAACTGGTAAAATACTGATGCTTAGTCAGTGACTATCAGCGTCAGATACCAACGTAAAAATCACCCTTAAAGGCCTCGATATACTAGCCATTAACAATGCATACGAGTAGACGCAATAAGCATTGCTTACATACTTGCTTGCGTACTTGGCGTTAGAGCTGTAATCAGGCCTTAAAAGAATCCGACAAGAACATTTTGATTGACAGCGTTTTAAAAGCCCGAACCCGTTTACAGCCCGACATTATTTTAACATCACTTATTCATGACTAACGTAGGCTATAGGCCATTTGGAAGTTGGAACAAAGAAATAAAATAAGTCCTCCAGAGGCCAGCCTCCATTCCACCTCCTCAGCATCCATTTTAGCGCTAATTGAAACCCATTACCTTTGCAACTTTGCGTGTACCTGGAGGATTAAACGTCTATCCACTAGGAGGCAGATCAGGGCCATATCATTCCTGGCTGACACCGGAACATATGCCAGGCAGCGCTGCCTGGAAGGCACTAGGTTTAGGCAATGGTTAAGGTTAGGTACCTTGAAGTCAACGGTCGCAGCGCTGACTTGCAGTTGACGTTGGGGGTTTAAAACACCATTGAGCGGATGATATACTGCCCCCACATTCATGTGCTGAATTACATTTGCGGACTCATAGCGTTCATTTCTGAAGACGTACACAACCTACGCTCCGAAGGAACACAACCTACGCTCCGAAGGAATGCAGGATACGCGTGGAAGACATCTTACGTATTTGAACGCGTAGTTAAGAGAAAGTATGTCTGGGCCTTTAGCTGTCTGTATGGAACGCACCGGGCAGAGCAGCCGCTCAGCCGCGGCGCTGTAAGATGACGTAGTATTAAGAGAGACAACGTTAGCTAGTAGTATGAAAGACCGAAATCCGCGTAGGGAGGTTGGTTGAGGGGGTGGATGGGTCAAACAACAAAGGACTTTCACCCAGGAGACCGGGGTCCACGTCCCGTTCTTGTCCTGTGTGTCACTGAAATGTACATGTTTATAACCCCACCCACCATCGTTTCTTAAACCAAACTGTCCCGTTCTTGTGACGCATGTCAGTTAAACGTATGTCTCGACCCAGAGCGTCAAAACGTGACTCCAATGGTCCCGACCAAGCAATTCTAAATATGGCGCTGAAGGGCTAGACGCGAGTCCCGAGAGTATCAAATAGTGACGCCAAGATAGAGTTTAGTCGGGCCTATATTTCCCACCACTATCCTCGGGCCGGGCTGGACCCTTGATCAAGCATTTGTTTTTTTAATCATTACTTTATTAGCCTAATTGGGTGGGAAGAAAGCTATCTCATAATCATGCGCAGCATCTCCTCCACTCGCACGCATCACACCGGGCCTGCTGGGCTGTATTGTGTAGCTTAAGTGCAACATGGAGCTTGAAGATAATAAAAAATAAAAACAGAGGAATTAACTTAAGTCTGGAGGAGGTCTGGAACCCAACAAGTCGTGGGCAGTGACATACGTGTTGGCTTTGTCGAGTGCATTAAGAGCGGCATGCTGCTCACCTATGACAGGAATTGTAGTTGAGAACGTCAGTTATAACGGCCCACATATTAAAAAATTGTCGGGTTTAAATCGGGCTCGGGCTCACAATGACAATTAAGGCCGGGCTCGGACACAACGTGCACGGACTCGGGTTGGGTCGGCCTTGATTTTTTCTTTTTTCACAGAACAATCTCAACTCATCAGGAAAGCGTGAACACAATGTCATTGAGAGACCGAGACGATAAAAAGTTCACCAAGATGTTGCGTATGCCCTCCTAATAAAACCGCAGAATATGGTGCTTGTGTCTGATTATAGTGTTAACACATCATTTGTTAATGCCATTTTTACAAAAATAAAAACAATTTTCTGATAATCAACAAATCAAAAAAATCTTTCATGGATGTTCTCCAAGTGAGGAAATAGAATATTCACTTTACTTGAAGGTATCTACATAAGAGTGACATGACACTGTCATGACACATGAATCCTAACCCTAACTCTAAGGGTTAGAGTTCAAATTATTACTACTTTTTAATGGTATGTGTACTAGGGCATTCAGATAGTATTTTTGACTTTTTAAATGTTTTTAGTACTTTTTAATGTGAAAATAGATTGGGATAGAATTTTTTTTATATTGCGACGCCGGGGCATTTATTTTCATAATATATATATATATATATATATATATATATATATATATATATATATATATATATATATATATATATATATATATATATATATATATATATATATGTATTGTAATTTATTTTAATCATTTATTTTGTTATGTCTCCAGGAAAGAGGCCAGGGTAGGTGTGGAGGTGACCTTTTCTTTAAAGTTTTATTCTCCCGCTGTCTGTCCTGTCCAGTGGTTCTCTCTTTTAATATCTGACTTTCTTTTAAACAGCTTTTATATAACCGAACTTGGTTATGTAAAGAGGTTTTTAAGTGTTTTATTCATACCAGTGGTCCCCTTGTGCCCGTGCCTTAATCCTAACTTGTCACGACAAAATCCGAATGAGACTTACTAAAAGAAGCGCTATTTCATAAACGTTTATGACTTTTTTATAATGTTTATGACACAGTGTCATGTCACTCTTACGTAGATACCTTCAAGTAAAGTGTAACCGAATATTCTCGCATAATACGGGTTGAAATATTACATATTAGTGCTTGATAGTCCAATAATCACTAAAATGTAGAGCTGTAACAAATCCAAATTTTGCTGTACAATTAAATGTCTCAGAAATAATTGCGATTAACAATATAATTGTTTCAGTCAAACTGTAAAAGATTTATTAATGTTTTTACTTTTTTAAACCAATGAAAGTATTCAATGAATCCCAGGATACATCATTTGTTGTGTATCACCGTTATGTGACACGGATGTTAAAACAAAAATACACAGCCTATGAAGTAAACCATGCCTATGTACTATCACAAAACATTTTTATGAACTGTACCCACCCTTGTCATTGTTATAGCTCGTTTCGGGTCAAGTGCCAGCCACTAACAATTGAAATAATAATAAAAATATATAGTCCGACCAATAATCACTTATATAATTACAATTTGGCATATCTAAACAAAATTCCCAATTACCAGTCATACTCCTTAAGACTTTAGCAAATGTTAGCAATTAATAGTGGTTAACAAAGAAAACGTGATTATTTAAAAAAAATGGACGATTAGACTTTTATGTAATAATTGTTACAGGCCTTCTGAGTTTTCTCTCGCATGACTATTTTGCAGTGGCTCGGGGCAGAGCCTGTGACGATTGTGATTGGTTTTAAAAAGTGCCAATAAACCAGAGCACGTTTTTCTCCCATCCAGGACAATCATCTGAACATAGTCATACTGAGAAATAGAGAGAGAGCTGTGTGGAGCTGATAGTCTTACTAAACTTTATTGCAACTCATTTAGCAATGGCTTGAATGTAACGGACGTTCAATAATTTACAACAGTTACACACTAAAGCTTTTATATTCAATGTGTATATTTGTATGTATACGCCAAAATACCAAGAGAAATTTCAAGTGTAACTTAGTGTGGCAATACAACTGCTGTTTTGATTCTGACAGCATGTGGGCACAATCAGGAGGATTTATCAAATCTGGGTCTTGCATCATTTCAAGCCCGACGGGCCCACAGAGCTGCTGTGCCCCCCCATAGTCCTTGGTCATCTCTGAGGATACAAAGTACAGTAGAGGCTACATATTTGTTTTCATCACAAGTACACATTAATCTGGAAAGTAAACAATTTAAGGCTTGTACTTTGCATGTAAATAGTGTACCACAATGCATAAATAAAGCATCAAAACAGAAAAATGTTTTCATCCCATCAGCATCCTCTCCTTGCCACACTGAGGGACAGCAAAGGAAACCGAGGCTGGTTTCGGAAATAATTTTTCATATTCTCTACCACATCCCTGTTTATAAAACAGATGTCATCTTTTTTCTGTTATGGGAGCCATGTCGAGTACGATTTCTTTTATTGTGAAGAATTTATAGGTAATGAAATACGTTTATCACTGAATTAGCGGATAATAATAACAAGGGGCTGGAGCAGATAGCAAAATAGTCAAGCGAGAGAAAACTCAAATTGGACAGATAGTCTAGCTAGCTGTCTGGATTTACCCTGCAGTGAGGAGCAGTTAACCATAGTCCTCAGAAATCCACCGGAGTTTAGAATGCCAACACAAAAGACAGCGGAGGGAAATGGAAATTCGGCAAAAATACATGCATCCGGCGGATTTTCCTGTGGCCTAGAAGCAATCCCGGAGGTGTAACGTCAAGGATATAGACTATTGTTTGTATAAAACTCTCCTCTTTGATAAAGCTTCTAGTTAGGGAGTGAGGAGTTGCAGCGTTCGCCTAGACTCCCCCGCCTAGACCGACGGGGGAGGGTGTATATCTTCAGACAAGGTACCCCTTCTCTTCTCTGCTTCTCTTCATAGTCGTCTGATTAATCTACCATATAATCAATGATATAATCAAAGTAGAGGGAGGCAGGCCAGCCCAATCTGGCAGGGGAGAGTTCCATCCCGACCAGGCTCCTCTCCTTACCCTGTCGCTCTTTAGTTATGCTGTTATAATTTTAGACTGCCGTTTCCATCTGTGTGCATTTTTGTCCCAGAAATGTTTGTTATTAACTTAGCTCTGGGGAGCTTATTCCCCGGAGTCCTTATGTGTTTCTTTTGCCCAGCATGTTTCCTTGGACTAGGGTGGCACCTAAATCAGGGTTTCAGCTGTCCTGGTGATCTTGCTCCGCGCCCTGCTATGCCCTGCTCCACCCTGGTACGCTCTGCAGTACCCTGCTACATCGTGTGACACCCTGCAGTGCCCTGCTATGTCATGAACTACTACAACTACTATTTCTGGTCATTGTTCCAGTATCTTTATTGTGACTATTATCACCACTGTTCATCACACCCCCAACCGGCACCGTCAGACACCGCCTACCAAGAGTCTGGGTCTGTCCCAGGTTTCACCCTAAAAGGAAGTTTTTCTCACCACTGTCACACTAAATGTTTGCTCTTGGGGGAATTACTGGAATTGTTGGGTCTTTGTAAATGATAGAGTGTGGTCTAGACCTACTCTATCTGTAAAGTGTCCTGAGATAACTCTTGTTATGATTTGACAATATAAATACAATTGAATTGAATTGTATGACTTCAGAGATGATGTTACCTCCCTCATTAACTGCCTCTGTATCACTTGCTTATTATATCTGCCTCTCTGTCACCACTCCACCCCCCCAGCTCATTGTAAGTGTTTGTTTTGCCATCAGCTCCCCCGCCGTGTCGGCTAATTCAATGACTTAAGCTTCTCCCCGTCCCTCTGCTATGTTAAATCACTGATACAAGCCAACCAGGAATTAGCCAATTACTGAAATACTGCTCCCCACCATGTCATTTAGCATTTAGCTCTGCTGCAAAATTGGCTTAAATACGAGAGGGGCGGGGGCTACAGCGGAGGGAAAGCTGAAAAGATTAAGATGTTGCAGTGTAAGCCCTGTTGTATTTATGAAAGGTTGAGGTTGTAATATTTGTTACTTGTAATGTTATTTATTTTTTTGAACTGTTGCAGTGGTCATAACAATGGCACCACCAGTTATAATAGGGATACATTAATAATAATTATTACCATGGCAATAACAGGGTTTCTACAGGTTTCACCAAGTCCAATTTAAGACTTTTTAAGACCTTTTTAAGACCATTATGAATGAAACTTAAGACCTCTATCACAACAACAAAAAAATGTCAGAGTCCGGAAACGTCTGAAACAATTCTCCGATTTCCTCATTGGAATAATAGGACTGGTGTCTAGAGCGGCTGCAATTGAAGTTGCATGTTGGTCTCATTTGTAGTCGTAATACAGCGAATTCTATTTGGACTAGCGACAGAAAGAACTGCAACACCTCGGAACATTTCAATGAGCATTAGAGGTAGCGCTACATGGACATAGGAAAATTAAGACCAGTTTAAAATAATTAAAGACTTTTTAAGACCCCACTGAAACTCTGAATAATAGTAAATCAGTAGTAGTAGCTACTGTGGTACAGTTCCCCTCTCTACTAGTAGTTTTGTAGTATTTGTGGCTATGTAAAAGTACTACTCCCTATGCCGTGTTTCCACTGTACAGCGCAGTATAAGCAGTGTACGTCATAGATTTAAAAAAATTGGTCAAGTGAATATAAAATATTGTAGTCGCTATTGACCATAGATTAGAAATGGCAGGTTTGTGCACTATTTTCTTCTGCACCAATCAGTGGTCTACAGTGTTTTAACTCCTCCTTTTAGGGTCGGCTCAGCGCTTGGAATCTCAACCTTGAGGTGGTAACAAAGAAAGTACTAGGTACTATCCGCAACTTTTGCTAATGGAAACGTGAAAATAACCCCTTTAAAGGACAATTCCGGTGCAAAACGAACCTAGGGGTTATTACCTGATGTGTACCTACTCTGTCGCTCTCTGGGACATGTTTTCATGCTAATCAAATGAGTTTGGAGCTTTGACGAGGCTACCGCGGACCGCTGGTTAGCTTACAATGCTAGTATTTGGGGCATAGGGACACTCAAATGAAATCGTTATTTAATACCACTAAAAAGGCTCGAAATATCACCACATCATAACATTAGCATAATGAGGGTCCCTAAATGTGGTTTCCAAGATGGCTCCCGCAAGTAAACATGAAAACGACTGTCTTTATAATCGATATTTTTAATAAACTATCTGTACACTTACAATGTTGTCAATGCTTCGGTTCACATTTAGGGACCCTCATTATGCTAACATTATGGTGTGGTGATATTTCGAGCTTTTTTAGTGGTATTAAATAACGATTTAATTTGAGTGCCCCAATGCCCCAAATACTAGCATTGTAAGCTAACCAGCGGTCCGCGGTAGCCTCGTCAAAGCTCCAAACTCATTTGATTAGCATGAAAACATGTCCCAGAGAGCGACAGAGTAGGTACACATCAGGTAATAAGCCCTAGGTTCGTTTTGCGCCGGAATTGTCCTTTAATGTTTAACAGACTGAACTAAACGGCGTTACATACTGTACATACTATATAAAATACTATATATTTTTTTGCACATTCTGCATTCAGTCCATTCAGCCTCCTTTTTTATTTTAAAGAGCCATTTTATATATATTTGTCGCTGTATTTATTGTTAATTTCATACTGTTTGTTTATGTATGCACTAACCAAATTTTACTTACTTTTGCAATAAACCCCTTTCTGATTCTGACCATGATAAGGGGGTCAGATTTACCATGAAACGTGATACTGTAGCAGTATTTTTTTTTTTTAAATGTCAACAATAAGGGTTGCCCAATGGCCCCACTTGCCCGTTTCGGCATCATGTATGCTAATCATTTGATTTTAATGTGCTGTTGGCACATTAAATTGGCTAGAATTGAGTTGGCGCTTGATGCTTTTGTTGTTTTTTTCCCACATCTTTTTACAATGCTTTCAACGTTTTACTTTTTTCGTCATTTTCTGACGTTTTTGTTTACGTTTTTGACGTGTTTTTTCTCAAACTTTTTTTTTTATTGTTGTATAGGGGAAAGTAAAAATGTACTTCTCTAAATTACTAGAATTTATTTTTACTTGCCCATCCGTACAAGTGAAAGAAAACCTGAGCGTGTAACCCTGAAAATGTATTTCACATATGGACAAAAGTTTCAGTGCATCTCTGTCTCTACATTAGTATTAGCAGTATTCTCAGAAGTGTTAAGTGAAGTAGTAGTATTGCAGTACCTGTAGTGTATCCTCTGTCCACGGTCAGGCTTGGGAAAGGCATCGGTCTCAGGCTGAACTTGTTGTGAGTGAAGCCGCAGGAAGGGGAAGGCAGGATCCCTGGATACTGGGAGGAGTCCAGAGCTGGCACTGGAATGGCACTGACCACCGCTGAAACACAGCAACAACACAGTCAGTAACCCAGTCAGTAGTCTCGCATTGCCAGACCTTCTGGCATTGCCAGAAGGTCTGGCACCGGAAGGTCTGGCTAGTCCACACAGCATTCCGGGATGGGAGAAAAACGTACACTGGTTTATTGGCATTTCGTTAAACCAATCACAATCGTCTTGGGCTGCGCTTAAGCGTGGAGTGGAGCCACGGTGCCGCTCCAAAATAGCCTCAGGAAGGAACTTGTTTTGGTGGAACATGTGTACGTTCAAAAGTTGTTTCAGTCGTGCAACAGAAAACTCAGATTGGACCGATAGTCTAGCTAGCTGTCTCGATTTACCCTGCAGAGATCTGAGGAGCAGTTAACCATATTCCTCATAAATCCACCGGAATTTAAAATTACAACACAAAGAAAGCGGAAGGTGACAGACATCCGAAAACGGACATCCGGCGGAATTTCTGGCAGAATGAGAGCAATCCCAGAAGTGGAACTACCCAGTCCCAAGGCGTGCCTCAAGGCTCTGTGCTTGGACCCATGCTCTTCACCATCTACATCCTCCCCCTTGGTCATATTATCCGGCAACATGGTCTCAGTTTCCACTCCTACACCGATGATACACAGCCCTGTATCAGCACCAAACCTTCCACTCAGCTCACCCTCCCCACCCCCCCTCTCCTTGTCAACTGTCTGCATGATGTCAAAGCCTGGATGTCAATCAACCTACTCAAACTGAACAGCAATAAAACAGAGCTCTTGGTTTTGGCCCCCAAAGCGCTGCTCCAGAAGGTTAGAGATCTCATCCTGGATGTTGACGGGTGCGCTATCTGCCCATCCTCTGAGGTCCGCAACCTTGGTGTAATCCTGGACCCCACCCTCTCTTTCCATACTCGCACCAAATCCATCACAAAATCAGCCTTTTTTCATCTCCAAAACATCTCCAGACTCCGGCCATCACTCCTGACTCTGCGGCAGAAACCTTCATACATGCTTTCATTACCTCCGTTTGGACTACTGCAAATGGAGTCCTGTCTGGGGTCACCAGCAAAACAGGCTCTAATATACTAAAATCTCTGCATCACCCCAACCCTCATCCACCTTCACTGGCTCCCAATTAAGTCCCGCATCAAATATAAAATCCTCCTCCTCACCTAGAAATCCCTCCATGCCCTGGCCCCACAGTACCTCTCCGACCTCCTCCATCCATACATCCCTCCCCGCAACCTGCTGGCCTGCTCTCCATTCCCCACACCATACTCTGTACCTTTGGAGACAGAGCCTTTAGTGTTGCAACCCCATCCCTCTGGAACACCCTCTCTGCAGATATCCACAATGCTACATCCCTGGACATTAAAAAAAACCTCCTGAAACACCATCTGTTCACCACAGTATACAGTACAGGCCAAAAGTTTGGACACACCTTCTCATTCAATGCCTTTCCTTTTTATTTTCATGACTATTTACATTGTAGATTCTCATAGATTCGCTTTTTTATTAATAAGGGATACAATTCCACTAATTAACCCTGACAAAGCACACCTGTGAAGGTAAAACCATTTCAGGTGACTACCTCATGAAGCTCATTGAGAGAACACCAAGGGTTTGCAGAGTTATCAAAAAAATCAAAGGGTGGCTACTTTGAAGAATCTAAAATATAAGACATGTTTTCAGTTATTTCACACTTTTTTGTTAAGTACATAATTCCATATGTGTTCATTCATAGTTTTGATGCCTTCAGTGAGAATCTACAATGTAAATAGTCATGAAAATAAAGAAACACATTGAATGAGAAGGTGTGTCCAAACTTTTGGCCTGTACTGTAAGCTCCTGTAGCTTAGCCACAGTAATTCTGTAAAGTGTCCTTGGGTTTCATGAAAGGCGCTATATAAAGTTATTATTATTAAGACAAAAAGTCAGGACATCAGTGAGTAAATTTGCCACAGTGTAGACCAACACAGTCTCACTCCCATCGGGTCAAAAAGTAACGCGAGGGAGGGAGTCCCTCAGGCATGTCATCTCATCTATAAGGGTCCAGTTCTAAATAAAGGTTGACGACCAGACCCCTTAAAGGCGGTGAGCAACATTGTTCAGTAGCCAGCTGTCCAGGCTACGTTATGAAATGCCATGAGTCATGAGTTATCATCCAAAACTGAATTCAGACATCCTTTTTCTCAGTTTCTGTTACACTGCTAACGCTGACTGAATGTCTGTAATACACTTTATTGACACACATGTCATTAAAGCTTTTTCAATTGAATTCTGTGACTGATAGGAGAAGACAGAGGGGGAGGGAGAGTTTTCTTCCGCCTCCTGCTTCCTCTTGTCTTGAACCATGCAATCTGATTCTACTAAACCCTGATCAATACCAGTAATGATTGGAAAGTATCGACAAATGGCAGCAAGGCTGTGATCAGCAGGTTTAAGAGGCATGTGTGTGTGTGTGTGTGTGTGTGTGTGTGTGTGTGTTTTTTTGTGTGTGTATGTGTGTGTGTGTGTGTGTGTGTGTGTGTGTGTGTGTGTGTGTGTGTGTGCTTGTTTACTGTATTTTGCTGTGATCATTTAAAGAGAAGCAGGGTTTGATTACAGCAGCGAGACAACCAGAGATGAGCAAGTCTAATCAATACCGTTATTGACTGAGAATATTGATGATTTTGGTGCAGTGAGCTACAGGTTAATGTGTTAATGTGTGTGTGTGTGTGTGTGTGTGTGTGTGTGTGTGTGTGTGTGTGTGTGTGTGTGAGTGAGTGAGTGAGTGAGAGAGAGAGAGAGAATTAAATTAGTTTCTTTATTGACCCTAAATAAATAAACACACGCACATTTTTATATATATATATATATATATATATATATATATATATATATATATATATAGTTTACCCATACATAGTTTACTCAATGAATTGTGTATGTATTTTTCTTATCTTATTATTTTTAAATTGTTTTATCCTTGATGCTTTGGCAGAATTGTTTTGACATTGATACCAATAAAGCAATTTGAATTGAGACAGAGAGAGAGAGAGAGAGAGAGAGAGAGAAGAGAGAGAGAGAGAGAGAGAGAGAGAGAGAGATTAAAGTTAGATGACAAAAACAAACTCAAAAGAGATAGAGACGGTAAAAAACACAAAGGCCGAGAATGAGTGAGTGGATCAAATCTAGATCAAAAGAGAAAGGTTTTTTTTTTTTTTAACACACCAGTACACTGAGATGAAAAAGTGAAAAAAGCAGACAGCAGGCACAAAGAGATAAAAACAGAAGGTAGATAAAGAGATCAGTAGGTCTGAGATGAGGCAGCAGAGGGAAGAGGTGAAGAAGCCCTGAGCTGCTGCAGGAGAAACAGAGAGAGGGAGAGACAGAAGCAGAGACAGAGAGTGCAGACCCTGCAGACATTTGAAAGAAATGAACACATGATGAACTGACCACCACACTCTCTGCAAGAGGTTGCACTTTGGTTCAGTTCTTGCAATATTACACCTACAAAATCCAACCATTTTACGCAATCCTGACTTAGTGTCTTTTCACAAAAACCTGTTGTGCGTAAATGAATGTTAGTAAATGCATAATAGTGTGAAAGTCTTTTTTACAATAAAAATTTAGTTCGCTTTTGATACATTTATCCCTTTTGTTGTCTTCGGGTCAAACTGACCCATTTTCAATTTTTGTTTTATATCAGAAAATTTTGAAAGAAATAAGTGCTGAAAATGTGTAGAAGAACAATTTAAAACGTTGGAAAAAGCAAAAACAAACTGTGAAAAAAAGGCGTCAAAAACGTTGAAAAAAAAAAAAAAAAAAAAAAAAAGGTTTTCAAGGTTGACGGGAAGACAACACCAGGGTTAAATCTGTTCACTAGGTATCTTTAATCATAACATCTGTCTGGTATGTTTCTTTGTATAGGAACAAGTATGTAGCATAGACCTATGGCAGACACCACAGCATTTATAGCCTAAGCCTGGGGTCTTCAACGTTTTTTATGCCAAGGCCCTCTAACCTAAAAGAGAGATGAGCTGGGACCCCCTACTACATATATTGTATTAAATTGAGTTGTATGATAAACTGGGCCTACAATGACATATTGTGTGGTCTAAAGCATATATATATATATATATATATATATATATATATATATATATATATATATATATATATATATATATACA
This sequence comes from Perca flavescens, assembly GCF_004354835.1. Lineage (NCBI taxonomy): Eukaryota > Metazoa > Chordata > Actinopteri > Perciformes > Percidae > Perca > Perca flavescens. The sequence goes on from NC_041346.1 coordinate 2,283,666, forward strand.
CACAGTCACCTAAAGGATTATTAGGAACATATATATATATATATATATATATATACACAGTCACCTAAAGGATTATTAGGAACACCTGTAAGATTTCTCGTTAATGCAATTATCTAATCAACCAATCACATGGCAGCAGCTTCAATGCATTTAGGGGTGTGGTCCAGGTCTAGACAATTTCCTGAACTCCAAACTGAATGTGTGTGTAACACTATGCTTGTTACACACACAGGGACGCACACTATGCTTGTTACACACACAGGGACGTGCAGCAGCACACACACATGCAAAAGATTACAAAGAAAAATATTGCAATGTGACATAGTATTATGATATGATCTGCTCATGCGCTTTCACTTCACACAGGAGCATATCAGTTTCTTCTCCACCAATTATCCGCCATCAAAATAGCAATATGCCAATGTCCAAATGCGCCTGACTTTTAAAAGGAATGGGAGATGATCTCTGATTAGTTTATTGCATGTTACTCCCAAAACCCACCTCTGATTAATGAAGACACTAATGGTGCTTTTCCATTACATGGTACCTACTCGCCTCGCCTCGACTCTACTCGCCTTTTTTGGTTTTCCATTACGAAAAAAAGTACCTGGTACCTGCTAACAGGTACTTTTTTTAGTACCTCCTCAGTCGAGGTTCCAAGCGAGCTGAGGCGAGCCGAGAAGGTGACGTGAAACCCTGCAGGTTGCTGATTGGTCGGAAAGAAGCGTCACTGATCACTGCATTGCTAGCGAGAGACGGCATTTTTAAATAGTTTAGCCAGCGGTGTTTTTTTGCTGCCAGAGGCTCCACGCAGACCTTTCTCCGTAGCATACAAGTGGCCTGATGGTTATACTGGTGCGCTGGTGTGTGTATGTGTGATGTGTGTGTGTCGAGTGGCCGTATGTGTGTGTGAGCCAGTGAGCGAGGGAGAAGTGAGAGAGGGACGACGATTATCTCCGGAGCGAGTAGCGACTCTAGAGTCATATATATGTGAGAGAAACAAAGCAAGTAGTGACTCTAGAGTCATATATATGTGAGAAACAAAGCGAGTAGCGACTCTAGAGTCATATATATGTGAGAGAAACAAAGCGAGTAGCGACTCTAGAGACATATATATGTGAGAAACAAAGCGAGTAGCGACTCTAGAGTCATAAATATGTGAGAGAAACAAAGCGAGTAGCGACTCTAGAGTCATATATATGTGAGAGAAACAAAGCGAGTGGCGACTCTAGAGTCATATATATGTGAGAGAAACAAAGCGAGTAGCGACTCTAGAGTCATACATATGTGAGAGAAACAAAGCGAGTAGCGACTCTAGAGTCATACATATGTGAGAGAAACAAAGCGAGTAGCGACTCTAGAGTCATACATATGTGAGAGAAACAAAGCGAGTGGCGACTCTAGAGTCATATATGTGTGAGAGAAACAAAGCGAGTGGCTTACCTAGAGTCATATATATGTGAGAGAAACAAAGCGAAGTGGCTTAATCTAGAGTCATATATATGTGACAGAAACAAAGCGAGTGGCTTATCTAGAGTCATATATATGTGAGAGAAACAAAGCTTAGTAGCTTACTCTAGAGTCATATATATGTGAGAGAAACAAAGCGAGTAGCGACTCTAGAGTCATAAATATGTGAGAGAAACAAAGCGAGTAGCGACTCTAGAGTCATACATATGTGAGAGAAACAAAGCGAGTAGCGACTCTAGAGTCATACATATGTGAGAGAAACAAAGCGAGTAGCGACTCTAGAGTCATACATATGTGAGAGAAACAAAGCGAGTGGCGACTCTAGAGTCATATATGTGTGAGAGAAACAAAGCGAGTGGCGACTCTAGAGTCATATATATGTGAGAGAAACAAAGCGAGTGGCGACTCTAGAGTCATATATATGTGAGAGAAACAAAGCGAGTAGCGACTCTAGAGTCATATATATGTGAGAGAAACAAAGCGAGTAGCGACTCTAGAGTCATATATATGTGAGAGAAACAAAGCGAGTAGAGACTCTAGAGTCATATATATGTGAGAGAAACAAAGCGAGTAGAGACTCTAGAGTCATATATATGTGAGAGAAACAAAGTGGCATAGAGTCATATATATGTGAGAGAAACAAAGCGAGTGGCTTACTCTAGAGTCATATATATGTGACAGAAACAAAGCGAGTGGCTTACTCTAGAGTCATATATATGTGAGAGAAACAAAGCGAGTAGCTTACTCTAGAGTCATATATATGTGAGAGAAACAAAGCGAGTAGCGACTCTAGAGTCATATATATGTGAGAGAAACAAAGCGAGTAGCTCTAGAGTCATATATATGTGAGAGAAACAAATAGCGACTGAGTGATACATATGTGAGAGAAACAAAGCAGTAGCTTACTCTAGAGTCATATATATGTGAGAAAACAAAGCTTAGTAGCGACTCTAGAGTCATATATATGTGAGAGAAACAAAGCGAGTAGCACTAGAGTCATATATGTGAGAGAAACAAAGCGAGTAGCGACTCTAGAGTCATATATATGTGAGAGAAACAAAGCGAGTAGTGACTCTAGAGTCATATATATGTGAGAGAAACAAAGTTTAGTAGTGACTCTAGAGTCATATATATGTGAGAGAAACAAAGCGAGTAGAGACTCTAGAGTCATATATATGTGAGAGAAACAAAGCGAGTAGCGACTCTAGAGTCATATATGTGAGAGAAACAAAGCGAGTAGCTTACTCTAGAGTCATACATATGTGAGAGAAACAAAGCGAGTGGCTTACTCTAGAGTCATATATATGTGAGAGAAACAAAGCGAGTGGCTTAATTTAGAGTCATATATATGTGAGAGAAACAAAGCGAGTGGCTTACTCTAGAGTCATATATATGTGAGAGAAACAAAGCGAGTAGCTTACTCTAGAGTCATATATATGTGAGAGAAACAAAGCGAGTAGCGACTCTAGAGTCATATATATGTGAGAGAAACAAAGCGAGTAGAGACTCTAGAGTCATATATATGTGAGAGAAACAAAGCGAGTAGAGACTCTAGAGTCATATATATGTGAGAGAAACAAAGCGAGTAGCGACTCTAGAGTCATATATATGTGAGAGAAACAAAGTTTAGTGGCTTACTCTAGAGTCATATATATGTGAGAGAAACAAAGTTTAGTGGCTTACTCTAGAGTCATATATATGTGAGAGAAACAAAGCGAGTGGCTTACTAGAGTCATATATATGTGAGAGAAACAAAGCGAGTAGCGACTCTAGAGTGAGAGAAACAAAGCGAGTAGCGACTCTAGAGTCATATATATGTGAGAGAAACAAAGCAAGTAGCGACTCTAGAGTCATATATATGTGAGAGAAACAAAGCGAGTAGCGACTCTAGAGTGATACATATGTGAGAGAAACAAAGCGAGTAGCGACTCTAGAGTCATATATATGTGAGAAACAAAGCGAGTAGCGACTCTAGAGTCATATATATGTGAGAGAAACAAAGCGAGTAGCGACTCTAGAGTCATATATATGTGAGAGAAACAAAGCGAGTAGCGACTCTAGAGTCATATATATGTGAGAGAAACAAAGCGAGTAGTGACTCTAGAGTCATAGATATGTGAGAGAAACAAAGCGAGTAGCGACTCTAGAGTCATATATATGTGAGAAACAAAGCGAGTAGCGACTCTAGAGTCATATATATGTGAGAGAAACAAAGCGAGTAGTGGCTCTAGAGTCATATATATGTGAGAGAAACAAAGCGAGTAGGGACTCTAGAGTCATATATATGTGAGAGAAACAAAACGAGTAGTGACTCTAGAGTCATATATATGTGACAGAAACAAAGCGAGTAGTGACTCTAGAGTCATATATATGTGACAGAAACAAAGCGAGTAGTGAGTCTAGAGTCATATATATGTGAGAGAAACAAAGCGAGTAGCGACTCTAGAGTCATATATATGTGAGAGAAACAAAGCGAGTAGCGACTCTAGAGTCATATATATGTGAGAGAAACAAAGCGAGTAGCGACTCTAGAGTCATATATATGTGAGAGAAACAAAGCGAGTAGCGACTCTAGAGTCATATATATGTGACCACGGTGGGAAATCTGGAGCAGTAAACGTTAACTATCTCTTTGATATCATGTTGTTTACAGAGACCGAGAACCAGGAAATGCGTCGGGGATATGCGGGGATATGTCAATGGGAAAAGCAAGCTACTAAGCCACGCCCACGGCAGTCGCTATGACGACCAGCCACGCTGAGGCGATACTAAAATCTGCAATGGAAAACGGACGCACAGCGAGTCGAGGCGAGGCGAGTAGGTACCATGTAATGGAAAAGCACCATTAGAACAGCCATTTAGAACCATGCGCCCGGCACACAGACCCTTTTTACCGCCGTCAAACTAGCAAAAGCGGATTCGTACACACCCTAAACGCACCTGTGCCAGGCGCTTCACGCCGTGCGCTTAGATCGATAAAATAGCGCCCAACGCCTTTGGCCACAGTTGACGCCGGCGTGGAGTATTAGCATACAGTAAAAACAGAAATTCTGAAAGCAACAAAGCAACAGAACAACAGAGCTCCAGCTCAGGTGGAAGAATAAACGAAGGGCCAGGAGACCGAATGAATGAAAGTCTTCCTGACTGAACTTTGACAAAAAGATCAAATATAAAAAAGGTTATGATGTGTAAAACATGACAGAGAGCAAAACGGATAGAAAGAGAGACAAATAGATCCGAGGAGAGGACCGGTCTGCGTGTCAGCAGAGGAAGCCTGAAGGCTTTTCCTGTTTTACTGTGACCCACATATCTCACACACACACACACACACACACACACACACACACACACACACACACACACACATTATGTAAAAACACAGGAGGGCTTGTCACATTTTAGAAACAATTTTAGTCACCCGCTGAATCACACTCTCTAGAAGAGAGCACCCAGAGTTGTAACCTAATTGGCGCTGTTCGGTGCAGCAGCATCAGTTTGTTACAGTGGCAGTAAACAACAACACGACAGAAGAAGAAGAATTAAAAGGGGAGAGAAAGGAGGACACAAATCCTTAAAGACAGAGAGACACTTTCAGCTCAGAGCGATGTGACTGCGCACACACACACACACACACACACACACACACACACACACACACACACACAGACCGCTATGTCCACCATGAACAGCGGAATAATTCATTAATTCAGGTTAACATCAGGGTTCAACATTTAGGTTTTTTTTCACTTGCCCGGTCATTGAAGTCAATATTTACTGGCCCCTATACAAATAGTCTTTTAATAGTTTTTAGTTTTTCATTTTTAGACACCCTCATTTCCACTATGTCAAAGAGTTTGAGCTGGAACATTTGTATTTATAGTTCTCTAAAGGGCATCGCACACCAAGCCGACTGCAAGGAACTAATTGCAACGAAGGCCGAATGTGGCGTCGCCTCCCGTCTAATATGGCCTAATATTTATTCTCTACAATGTCATGTGGTAGCAGGGTTCAAATAACCGTCAGTGTGTTGACGAGGGCAGCAATACCGGTTAACGGTTATCATACCGTGTGTATTTGCTCGTGTAAGGAATTGGGGGAAAAAAACAGCACCTTTTTTTTGGATTACTTTTTGGGCATTTTAGGCCTTTATTCATATACGTCAGCTGAAGACATGAAAGGGGAGAGAGGGGGGGGATGACATGCAGCAAAGGGCCACTGCGTCGAGGAGTAAACCTCTATATATGGGCGCCCGCTCTACCAGGTGAGCTACCCTGGTGCCCAAAAACAGTATCTTTTTTTCAATCATTTTGAAAGTTGTTACACATACTTCCATAAAATAGTTACATTAGGGGACATTGTAACTAACGCGCTTGTATCATGTGGATGGCTGGAAACTACACACTATAGCTTTAATCTATAGGAACTGAACTTTGAGCTAGCTTTAGGCTACGTTCACACCACAAGTCTTGATGCTTAATTCAGCTTTTTGGCTCAGATCTGATTTTTTGTTTGGCTGTTCACATGACCTTTTAAAATGTGGCCTATATCAGATTCCAGTGGGAACTGGTTGCGGTTTCGAACTGACCCGCATACGCAAAAGAACGATACCAATGACATCAGACGCAGCACGCTGTTGCGCTAAAGTTAGGGAGGTTATGGAGGAAGTCAGCATTTTCGCTTTTATTTCAAAACGTTTGTGTAATGGCAGCCGTAACATTAATGAGCAGGTGCTGAGGAGGAGAAGAATGAAGAGAAAGAGAGACACATTGGCTATTTTGGCCTTTTGCAGGGTTATGGTTTCAAATTCACTACAGAGGTCTGTGTCTTTACTTCTCAAGAAGTCTGACCTGGTCACTTGACCCCAAAAAAATCTGATTTGGGCCACTTTTGCCTGCAGTCTGAACGTAGCCTTTGAGAAGTGTGACCTTGCACAATACAGCCAGCAGATCACAGTGATTTCTCCAGAACCTAAACCTTTTCTAAAATCATCATCCCCTCCAAAGTAGGCATAGACCCATTATCGGATTTATCGGGCCGTTTTTTTTGGCAGTCTGCAGATTTTAATGTCCCTCCCCCCACAACCCCATCTGACTATCTTTTACTAGCTATTATGTTCAAAGTTTACAATTTATTAAATAATTGCTTAAAGCTTTTAAACAAAGTTGTGTGTTGGAATTCCAAAATCTTAATCTTCTAGTGGCTGTAATTCTGCACCAAGGCTGAATTTTGGGAAAGAGACTTCAGATACAGTATGAGGGACCATTAAGGTCTATATAAAAGAGACTTCAGATACAGTATTAGAGGATCCCTAAGGTCTATATAAAAGAGATTTCAGATACAGTATTAGAGGACCACTAAGGTCTATATAAAAGAGACTTCAGATACAGTATTAGAGGACCACTAAGGTCTATATAAAAGAGACTTCAGATACAGTATTAGAGGACCACTAAGGTCTATATAGAGGATACAGTATTAGGGGACCACTAAGGTCTATATAAAGAGACTTCAGATACAGTATTAGAGGACCACTAAGGTCTATATAAAAGAGACTTCAGATACAGTATTAGAGGACCACTAAGGTCTATATAAAAGAGACTTCAGATACAGTATTAGAGGACCACTAAGGTCTATATAAAAGACTTCAGATACAGTTTAGAGGACCACTAAGGTCTATATAAAAAGAGACTTCAGATACAGTATTAGGGGACCACTAAGGTCTATATAAAAGAGACTTCAGATACAGTATTAGAGGACCACTAAGGTCTATATAAAAGAGACTTCAGATACAGTATTAGAGGACCACTAAGGTCTATATAAAGAGACTTCAGATACAGTATTAGGGGACCACTAAGGTCTATATAAAAGAGACTTCAGATACAGTATTAGGGGACCACTAAGGTCTATATAAAAGAGACTTCAGATACAGTATTAGGGGACCACTAAGGTCTATATAAAAGAGACTTCAGATACAGTATTAGAGGACCACTAAGGTCTATATAAAAGAGACTTCAGATACAGTATGAGGGACCACTAAGGTCTATATAAAAGAGACTTCAGATACAGTATTAGAGGACCACTAAGGCCTATATAAAAGAGACTTCAGATACAGTATGAGGGACCACTAAGGTCTATATAAAAGAGACTTCAGATACAGTATTAGAGGACCACTAAGGCCTATATAAAAGAGACTTCAGATACAGTATTAGGGTACCACTAAGGTCTATATAAAAGAGACTTCAGATACAGTATTAGAGGACCACTAAGGCCTATATAAAAGAGACTTCAGATACAGTATTAGGGGACCACTAAGGTCTATATAAAAGAGACTTCAGATACAGTATTAGGGGACCACTAAGGTCTATATAAAAGAGACTTCAGATACAGTATTAGGGGACCACTAAGGTCTATATAAAAGAGACTTCAGATACAGTATTAGGGGACCACTAAGGTCTATATAAAAGAGACTTCAGATACAGTATTAGGGGACCACTAAGGTCTATATAAAAGCATCCAAAAAGCAGCATGTCATGGGACCTTTAAAGGTGTAGACACATATAGCCGACGGGCGACCGTTGACAGAGAACCCCGTCGATATGATCAGTCGCGTCCCCGAGGTCCAAAAAACTGCCACAGAACAGACCAAAAAGACGAGAGGAGACGAGACGTAATACATCTCTATAACAGCAGGCGGTGCTAATCTGTAATGTTGCCCAAGAAATGAAAACCGGCAGCTGATTGGACGAACGCGTCACATGGGTTTGTTCTCTCCGGAAATCCAAAGCCAGACTGTCATAGTTCACTGAAACATGTTTCTGAAAACATTTTAAGTGAGAAATAGGCCGTGCAGTTGCTGAATCTGTCTTCATTTCAGATCAACAAAGGTCAGTTTCGTCAGAGTTTGAGAGACTCTAGTCATCTCATTCCGCACCCCATTTCCGGGTGAGTCCCGACTGCCCTGTCTCCGTCTGAACATGTCAGGTCGGCCAAAATGAACGCCGACAGCCCCCCAGACGGACGACGGCACGGGACACACCGAACAGACTCGAGTCACCGACCTCGCCAGACTGTCCCACGGCCGATAATCACTCTGATGTGTCCCGGCCTTAAGGCCTTTTGCTCTGACAACAGCTGCAGATGCATTGTAATCCATCTTCCAGAACTGGAATGCTTCTCAATTAAAATGCCATTGATTAACAGACCAATACTCCAAACACAGGGTGTGATTTCAAAGTAGTATGTACAAATACAAACTAGTTTCATTTGACTGGAAGTAAACAGATAATAGCATGCTGTGTTTACTTGTGTCTGATTAAAAACCTCACATGTGACATCATTCAGCCACTGCTGGAGAACAGACGCTGCACATTTGCATTGATCTGGACTTACACACACACACGCACACACACACACGCACACACACACACGCACACACACACACACATTAATGAACCCATTCACACACTTTAAGCTGACACTTCAAGTTGGGGTAGGCCCAAGTACCACCAACACAAGTTCCTTCCCGAGACTATTTAGTGGAGCCACGGCCGCTGCGTCCGGAGCTTAGCCCCGCCCAAGACCATTGTGATTGGTTCAAAGAAATGCAAACAACCCAGAGTGTCATATTCCCTCCTATGCCAGAATGCATCCGTGGTAGCCAGACCTACTCCACGGCAGACAGAGAGGGGAGAGCTGCAGGGGAAGGGATGGATTTTGAAATTATTGAGGATTTTGTTTTGCCTTTTCCGAAAAAAACTGCCTACCCAAGCTTTACCAGGAGTTCAGAGTAAAACGTCTGCTGACTCTCTCTTTCTCATATTTCTTCTTCATCTCTCTCTCTCTCTCTCTCTTTCCATCTCTCTCTTTTTGTTGTATTTCCCATGTTCTTCCTTCTGTCCCCATTCACTCTACCTCAGATCTTATCCCTCTTGTCTGTCCTCTGAGTCGGTCTGAAGGAACATACCGGCTAATTATCTGTGTTAGAAAGTGTGTGTGTTTAAGTGCGTCATTTTCAGTGTGTGTGTGTGTGTGTGTGTGTGTGTGTGTGTGTGTGTGTGTGTGTGTGTGTGCGTGTGTGCGCGCTCTCTTCCCTCAACCTCACAACTTGACTTTTTACATCTCAAACACCCAGAGACAAACAGAGGAAGAGAAACCCCCCACTGCCGCAGACATGTCATGTGACCTTCAATGCACCAACAGATGAGCCACAAAATGGAGCCTAATTTTGTTGATGTTGGGTCTGGTCGTAGACCCAAGTATTTAATGAGGATCTGTGGACCTTAGGGCTTTACCGAATACCATTTTTTGAGCTTCGAAGCTGCATTTCAATAGTGAATATATTCTCCAAAAGTTGTTTTGGACTTAACTTTTTGCTGCAGGCTTTCAAAACAAACGGAAAGACCTACAGACGCAGTGTGTGTGTGAATGAATGCTCTGCCAGCCGGCGCCTCACTGTATTGGCATTGTGCCATTAATAGTGCGACGCCTGCAAGCTAGCTCAGGCAGTCCACTCGAGCTTCACTGCTGTACACACACGTGACGTGCCTCACTCTCCGTATCGTTGACCAAACACACCCCCTCAACCGGGCGGTCTATTTAAGCTCAAGCTGCACAATTTCCCCATCTGCGCCTTGCCAGCGCTGCTGCTGCCCTGCACCTGTATCGCTGCCTGCTTTCAGCCCCATCACCACCCCAGCATCCACCTGCAGGCTCCGGCCAGTGGGAAGCTACTTTATCATTACTCCCCAATATCTCATGTAAAACCAAACTGCCGCCAAACACAAAGTTCTGCTGTGTTCTGATGTCTACAAACATCAGACTGCCCGCTTGTAACTCTACATTTCTCTGTTCTCGGCTAAGATGGACGACTTAGTGCTGCATAAATTTGCCAGCAGCTAGCGGCTTCATAGCAACAAAACACCACAGTAAACTTCAGTCTGCATGCAAGTTTAAAAAAACAACAAATATTTGAAAATCGAATGTCTATCCATCTAACGAATATTCGAATGTTGCTATTATGATGGTGGATTTGCACTGTAATATTTTTATTTGTAATCTTCTGCATGTGTGTGTGCCGCTGTGCTTCCCTGTGTGTGTAACAAGCATAGTGTGCGCGCGCTGTGCACATTTTACTAATTTGCTGTTAACATAACAATGAAATGCTGCGTTATTGACTTTAGACCAGGTTTTTGTTGGTCAATGGTGCGATCACTTCCCGCTGCCTCAAAATAGCAATACGCCCAGAATGCACCTGAACACACCACCCTGTAAGACCAGCATGCCCATGGGCGCACAGATGGCCGCAGGTGCATTTGCTGTTTAAACAACGTGGGCGCTGGACGGGAAACTGACAACTGTGTCAGTTTTAAACTAGCAAAGACACTTGCGTCGGGCTTTGCGCTGCGCTGGGTGTAAGTTAGGGCCCTACGCGATTAAGTCACATTATTAAAGGCACATTTTTTTAAGCTATTTCAGAGTCACGCCCACTGTCAGCACTAAATGTATTGAAAGTGCAATGTCTCGATTAAACTCGATCAAAACCCTTTGTTAGGCATCAACCTGTTGGCGTTCTAACCTCCGGTGGATTAGTGAGGACTATGGTTAACTTCTCCTCAGATCTCTGCAGGGTAAATCCAGACAGCTAGCTAGACTATCTGTCCAATCTGAGTTTTCTGTTGAACAGCCGCTCCATGCGGAGCTTAGCCAATAAACCAGAGCACGTTTTTCTCCCATCCCGGAATGCTGTGTGAACTAGCCAGACCTTCCTCTGCAGCACTGTGGTTCAGTTTTATAAAAACGTGATGCTACACTTTGTCAGGGCTGAAGTTGATCCGGGTAATGTAAACGCAAATAAGCGTGGTTTGACTCAGCATGGCCAAAAGTGCCAGTGGAAAAAAACCATTTCTCTTATTGGCTGCTGAAAATCTTTGTGCACAGAAAAAGTCGGTGGGAGGCGTTCCTTCGTGACAGAAAACACACACACACACACACACACACACACACACACACACACACACACACACACACACACACACACACACACACACACACACACACACACACACACACACACACACACACAGAGTTGTGTGACTTACGTGTGTTGCTTGGCTGTGAGTCCATAGGAATCATCATTTTTCCCCGTGTCCCCCTCCTGGCAGCCAGGGAGCGCTCCAGAGTGGAGATACAGCTGGACGCCTCGTCACCGTCCGCCCCTGGAACGATTGAATAAGAAAACAGGGATTCAAACACGTTCTCTCCCTTCTTTACCATGTCAAAAGAGAATTTAAAATGAGCTGGAGTTTTCCACTGGGAGAAATCATTTCTATATAGTTACTTACACCCACGAGGAATCATGTATCATTTAGAAACAACTCCGCTTCTCCTTTAAGGCCAATCTTTAAATTTTGATATGGCTGAAACCTTATTTGTGCTGCTGCCTGTCTCAGTTAGGACACTCTTCAAAAAGATTTTTAATCTTAATGAGTCTTTACTCCTAGGAAGGCTTTATTATAGATTATCAAGCCCCCTAATGGCTATTAACGATTTAGCACTATAGCAATGAACAAAAGAAGAAGTATTTAGCATCCAGGTTATAAATGGATTTTCTAATTTTAGTGTTCAAAATGTTGTGGAGACTTTGCTGTGGCCAAAATGAACCCAAACATGAAATCTGCATCTAAAGAAAAACACCCAAAAACACAAATCATAGAAAAAAGAAATAAAGCAAAATACACTTCAGTGGTTTCCCAAGCTTTTTGGAAGACGTAGGTGCATATTTTTAATTTTCAAAAAAATGCAATTTCACATCATTATTACCATATCTGTGACTAAAACATTGGAAAAGCTAGAGCAGATAATGAATAAATAACACTCAAAAAGCTTCAACTTCTAAAGAAAACTTGCTAAAGAAGTGCAACTACAATCATTAGATGTGAGAAAAGTCTTTAAGTTACATTCATTCTGCTAAGGTGTTGCCCCAAACGACTCGGTGCTGCACCTAAACCTTATAGTAGACCTTTTTCACATATGTCATAGTAGAAAAAAGCACATGTGTACTCAAAACCATTAATGATGGCTGCATTCCACTTATTGTGCATGCTGACTCACTGAAATAGCTTACTGGGACACTTGATGGAATTGAGCCATCATTAAGGTTATCAATTTCAGCTGTGCTTTTCCTACTATGACAAGTCAAAATGTCTGCTGTGAAATAGGTCCATGGCAGGGAAAACCCTGCACTTGATAAAAATGATAAAATAAAACAGCATTACAAGTAAGTGGAATTATAAATAAGTGGATAAAAAAAAGAAATGACTCTGCCATCCTGTACCTGAGTGGCTGCTCTTGCTGCTCTTGCTGCCCATCTGGCTCTCCGATTGGCTGTGTGCGACCTGGGGGAGGTCCTGGCAGGACTGGGTGGGCGAATCGAGTGCGGACGGGGCGATGCTGGGAGCTTTCTCCATGTTCTTCATCTCCATCTCCTCGTGATGGATCCACAGGTCCGGAGGGCGCAGGTCCTTCTGGCTGCCCTTCCTCTTACTGGCGCTGTGGCTCGCTCGCTTCCTGCACAGAGGACCAGTTAGGTGAGGAACAGAGGGGCGAGCCAGGCAAAAGCATTCGGGGCTCAGCACAAACCTAGGAGGGTCAGGGGACATTCGTTTTCCATTTTACGGCAGATATATACACTATTGTTCATGCCATTTGATAATAGAATGCTTTGTACATCATTTGGTAGATGTAATAACAATCTGCGCTGATAACAATCTAAATGGTCCTTTTCCTCTTTGGCCCTGAGGACATGACAATTTGAAAACATTTGAAATGTGGACTCGTCAGACCACAGCACACTTTTAAACTCTAGTGTTCCTGAGCCCTCCTGGTAATATCCTTTACATAATGATGTCGTTTTTAATGCAGTGCCGCCTGAGGGATCGAAGGTCACGGGCATTCAATGTTGGTTTTCGGCCTTGCCGCTTACGTACAGAGATTTCTCCAGATTCTCTGAATCTTGTGATGATATTATGGACTGTAGATTATGAAATCTCTAAAACCCTTGTAATTGTACGCTGAGAAACGTTCTTTAACTATTGGACTATTTGCTCACGCAGTTGTTCACAAAGTGGAGAACCTCGCCCCATCCTTGCTTATGAACGACTGAGCCTTTGGGGGATGCTCCTTTTATACCCAATCACCTGTTCACACAGTGTTTTTTGAGAATTCCTCAACTTTCCCAGTCTTTTATTTACGTTTTACACAATGTCCCAACTTCATTGGAATTGGGGTTTGTATTAATTGTTCTCCCTGTTAACATGTTATTTCCCCTCTACACGGTTCACTAAGTTTTTCCCGGTGTGTGCAGGTTAGCGCATGCATGGTGATGGGGAGCAGTTAGTGTGCTGAAGATGGCGGACATGTGTGTCCTAGCTAGCTGTGTACTCAATAAAAGTTTGGAGAAAAATGGAGTCAATATCTGGACGGGGGGTTACCGACCTCGACGAAAAGAAACAAGCCATGCTGTTGCCTTGGGGCTTGAGGGGAGAGCCCGTGAAACAGCGATGGAAATACCCGGGAAAGATTTGGACAGTGAAGACGATATGGAAACGTTGTTTGCTAAGCTGGACGGCGTGTTCCTAAAGGAGGAAAAGGGCCGCGTATATGAAGCCGATTCTTATTTTGATGGCGTAACAAAAGATAGTGCCGTTTCTATGGCGGACTACATAACTGACTTCGAACAGCGATACAACCGGATGAAAAAGTATAATATGACGCTTCCTGATGCTGTGCTGGCTTTTAAGCTGTTAGACATGGACTGTCTTGACGAGAAAAGCAGACAGCTAGAACTCCATGAAGTCGGCTCTAAAAAGGATTTTCGGAGGGAAAGCCGCAGGCTCATTAAACGGAATACAAATGAACCAGGACGTGGGCGTTTTTCACTGAACAAAGACAACAAGGAAGAAGAAAACGGAACGCAACATGGCAAAGTGGACTAAAGAAGCCATTACCGGGGACTAATCCAGTGGATAAGTTTGGTAAGAGATGCAGATGTGCTATTTGCCAATGCACGTTTCATTGGGCTAAAGACTGTCCTCACAAGAAAACTGAACAAGTAAGAATAACTGACGATGCAAACGTAGAGGAATGTAACATTACGTTGTTTACTAAGGCCTCCATGTCATACGCTGAGATATTTATTACTGAATCATTGGGATCTGCGATTATTGACACTGCCTGTACCCGTACTGTGTGTGGGGAGAAATGGCTGGAAAGCAGACCATTTCGGTTTAGCGATGGCAATTTGGTGTATTCCACAAGAAATGTGAAAGTACCAGCTAAAATAGGACTGATAAAAGGCCACATTGAAACTGAAGTTGTCAAGGTTGACAGTAAAAAGTCCCTTAAAAAGGCAGGGACCATTTTGGACATGGAAAAGGACAGTGCAGTGATGTTCAAACCATCCATACCTCTTGAATTCACTAGTTCTGGACATTACTGTGTTGACATCAGAGACAGAGAAACTGAAAAAGGTTCAACTGAAGAGAAAGTCGTAACAGTAACAGAACAAAATGTCTCCAGATGAGAAACACAAAGTCCTTCTGAAGCTCCATATACAGTTTGGTCACGCGTCTGCAGACAGACTACAGAGGCTCATTCACAGTTCAGGAAATAAGGACAAAGAATGCTTTACTGTCTTACAACAAATAGTATATGACTGTGATGTATGCCAGAAGTACAAAAAGACAAAGCCAAAGCCTGCTGTAGGGCTGCCCTTAGCTTCGGAATATAACGAGACAGTGGCTATGGACCTGCATGAGTTGGAACCAGGTTTATGGTATCTTCACATTATTGACAACTTCACACGTTTCAGCACAGGAAACATTGTAAAAACAAAGAAGTCATCTGAAATTGTCAACTCCTTCATTCACACTTGGATTAGTGTCCGTGGCGCCCCCCAGAGGCTGTACAGTGACAATCGTGGAGAATTCAACAATGAAGAGATCAGAGACATGGCTGAAAACTTTAACATTGAGACAAAAACAACAGCAGGATACAGTCCCTGGTGCAACGGACTAGAGAGACATAACCAAACACTGACTGAGATCATCCAAAAGGTCAAACGAGAGAATGGATGTGACTGGCACACTGCCCTTGACTGGGCCCTCATGGCTTAGACCAGTATGCTGAATGTTCAGGGCTACAGTCCATATCAATTAGTGTTTGGGCAATATCCTAACCTTCCATCTGTATTAGTTGATAAACTACCTGCTCTAGAGGGTACCACCATGAGTGCTAGAGTAGGATAACACAGATAAGAAGGGCAATAAGAAAGCAGCTCAGGCCCACAGATGACATGTATGTGACACAAGACAAGGTTTATTACAAAAGAGCAGACTGTCCTGAGTGGAAGGGTCCAGGGGTAGTTATTGGTCAGGATGGAGCTGTTGTATTTGTAAGACTTGGGGGGAATTCTAGTTTGAGTGCACCAATCCAGACTCTGTAAGGTAAAGATACAGGAATCTCAGGATAAGCCAACTGTGCAAGACAGCAGAGACAAGAAGCAAGAGAGGCAGTTTAACAATGTAGCAGAAAGCTCAGATAGTGAAGAAAATACAGACAGCGAACAGGGCAACTCCAGTGACAGGGGGAAGAATACAGGAGAAGTGGTTCATCCTACAGTGACACAAACTGAAACAGATCACAATGTTTGTGGTAACTCTGTCTCTTCTGCTGGTTTAAAGTTAGAAACAGGACAGACTGTAACATTTATGAAACCTGATGATAGTCGTCTACAGAGAGCCAAGGTTTTAGGCAGAGCAGGCAAGGCTTCTGGAAGGCACAAAAACTGGTTTAATCTACAACATGTTGAACTTGATGGCAGTGATGGGCAAAAGGAGTCAGTTGATATGTCAAGTGTTGATAATCTTAACATTGAATCTGAAATGGAGGCTGATGTACTCATAACAAAAGACATTTCATTTGATGTAGCCAAACAGGACGGAATAATGAGTTGGTACAAAAACAATGTATTTGAGGAAGTCAATGATGCAGGAAAGGAAAACATTTGATGGAAACTAAACAAATGTGTCTATGGCCTTGCAGATGCATCACTGTATTGGTACAACAAGGTGAAAGAAATAATACTGAGTACAGGTGGCAAAATGTCTCAAGTAGATCCAACAGTATTTTATTGGTTGGATGAACAGTTTAAAGTGACTGGAGTACTCGCATGTCATGTTGATGACTTTCTTTGGGCAGGCTCAGAAACTTTCTCAACACAAGTGATCCCTACGCTAACGTCTGCGTTCCATGTTGGACTTAATGTCCATGTTGGAACATAAAAATGTCTAGTAGTTTCTAGTAATAATGGTGTAGTTCATGCATCAGCATGGTTACACTGAAAACCTACAACCTATCCAGCTGCAAGCAACACGTGCAGTGCAGAGAGATGCCTCTCTTAATGAAACTGAAAAAGTGCAGCTTAGGTCAAAAATAGGACAGATACTATGGGTTGCAAAACAAACTAGACCAGACATTATGTTAGCGTCCAATATAAAAGATGCCACAGTTCAGTCTACTCATGAGACAAATAAGGGCCTCAGAGAGCTTAAATCTGAAAAGGTTTCAGGTTTCAGCATTTGGGAAACAGTGATGCTCTACACGTTATTGTTTTCAGTGATGCTTCTCTTGGAGATCTCCCTGATGGGGGTAAAAAGGGGGGTACATTGATTGGACTCATGGGAGAAGGATAGGGTGACCAGATTTTAAAACCGGGACACTTTGCGTGTGACCGTAGTGCTCGTGCACGCACACGCTTTTTAACGTGACCATGTGCCAGCCCAGGTCAGACACAGACACAGACAGATTAGACACAATTTTAGGCCTACTGCTCAAAAAAATAATGGGGTTTCTCAGTTAATATTCATGAACTTTCTTGGGATGTAGCCTACATATCTAAGAAATAATATTAAAAGACATTGCGTGAGTTTCGTGGGGGACCAACTTTATTTTTCAGAATTAAAGCATTCTTTTGGAAACTGAACTTGTGAAAATATATTTTTCATTGCATGGCACTAAAAGTTATTATTTGGAACTGCTGCCACAGGCTTGAACTAAAGTTATGGTAACACTTTATGGGAAGGGTACATGAATAATGAATTCATGCATGAATGAATTCATGATTTGTGCATTACTTCATTCCTTTAGATCTTATGAATCATCAGGAATTGACATGAGTTCAATAACCTGTTTTGCCTTACATCACTATGATTATTTGGAATGGTTTTGTACAGGGGTGCAACAGATCACAAAACTCACAGTTGGATCGGATCACTGTTATGAGTCACAAATCGGATCAATTTTCGGATCAGCACAAAAAAGGGGTGAATTTAAATGATTTATAAAAAATGTAATAACTTTTAACGATAACTTTTTTCACCATTAAATTGCTGTTAAACGACAAAAACAGATGAGAAAATGGTATTTTACAATAACTATGAATGCACCACGAGTTTTACCAGTTTTAAGTAAACGCAACCATTATTCACATCTCTGTTGTTTTTCCGACAACAGCAGTGACCAAGTGCTAGCTAGTTTGTGTCTTTTAGCTCATAGCTTTAGCAGCAGACTGTTGTACGTCCAGCTGTTTGAATCCTCTACAATACAGTCACACTTTTACACTGTTTAGCTGTCAGCATTTTTAACCGGGACAATTTCATAGTGGTTGGTGTAAACCGGGACATTTTAGCGTCCCGACAGGCTTTTGTCGGGACTCGGGACAAGCAACTCAAAATCGGGACTGTCTCGGTCAAACCGGGACGTCTGGTCACCCTAGAGAAGGAGGGACGTTTTCTCCTCCCTGTTGGCAATCTAAGAGAATTAGACGTGTTGTGAGATGTACTCTGGCAGGGGAAACTCTGGCCATGTCAGATGGAATAGACAATGCTATTTTTCTGGCTACCCTCTTTTCTGAGCACACAAGTGGAAACGCTGAACTTATGCTCCCCCGTTGGTCTGTGTGACGGACAATCACTCTCTGTTTGATGCCCTCAAGTCAACAGGTCACTGAAAAACAACTAAGGCTGGAAATAAGCAGCATCAAGGAGCTTGTACAGAGTAAGAAGATAAAGAAAGTGCTCTGATCAGACACAAAAACTCAACTCGCTGACTGTCTTACCACAAAGTGTCAGCTCTGGTGTTGTTAAAAGCACTAATTTAAGGACTGTGGACACAAAGCTAAGAACAAAAGGACATTTAAAAACACTAAACATTTTATTTGCATATGTAACAGTTTTATTTAAGATGTAATAACTGTGGCCATTGTTATATATGTTTTTATATATATATACAGTTTTTTTTTTATTCGACATGATCGTGTCCTGTCCACGACTTAATAGATTCAATAACGTGACCATATCACAAACTGCCATGAGACCAGGCTGTACTTTTACATTTTTAGTCAATATTCTGAGTTACCTAGTAAATATATTGAGATACTAAGTCAATATTTTGAGATATTGAGTCAATATATTGAGATACAACAACAGATCATTTCCCTTCTGCCTCGTTACCCTGACGGCAATGCACTGCCATCCCACAGATTAAATAAACATCTTACTTCCTCTGCTGGGCCGAGGAGCGCCGCGTGCAGATGAGCGCCACGATGACGACCACCACCACGGTAACGGCTCCCACGGAAACCACGATGATGACCAGCAGGTTACTATTCTTCTGAGGCGTGGCGCTGCCGTGGGGCGGACGCATCTGACCAATGGGAGACTCTGCATAACATTTACAAAAACAAAAAGGTGGAGGGAAGAAAATATTAAACACGGTACACAACGTGGAGCTGCAGATGAACTGTTTGTTTGATTATGTTTATTTTGAACATGTTAGACATACAAGACACACAGCTACAAAATAACAGCCTCCAGAATTAAACCCCAAGTGGCTTTATTGGACCGAAAACACTGTTGTACCAATCAATACACAATTTGTTTGTGCTTGCGTGCGTGTGTGTGTGTGTGTGTGTGTGTGTGTGCGTGTGTGTGTGTGTGTGTGTGTGTGTGTGTGTGTGTGTGTAAGACTGAGTGTATGACAGGTGTAAAGGGAGAAAGGGAATTGATGACACGCTCTGTCATTCATTAACCCGACCTTGGAGCCGGAGAGAGAGAGAGAGAGAGAGAGAGAGAGAGAGAGAGAGAAAGAGAGAGAGAGAGAGAGAGAAATAGGAAATAGGAATAGGAAACAGTAGGAGCATGACGTCTGGATGGAGAGGAAAGGGAAGTGTTTCAAAGAGAGAGAAAGAGCGAGTTGCAGAAGAGAAAGAAGTCGCGGTGTGAGAGGATGATAGAGGGAGGGGTAAGAGAAAGCCAAAGGTGGGTGGAAGAAAGAGAAAGGGAGGAGAGAGGAAGGAGACGGAGGAAAGATAGATTAGGAAAAATATGTGTGAGAGAGGTGCTCTACCTCTTTCACCTTCTCTCTCTTTCTCTCTCCATTCGGTCGTCTCTCTCAATGAAAACCACAATCCATCACAGCCTACAGCCGCAGCACAGGCACCACAATATTCACTTTCTTTCCTTTTCTTTTTAAACTTTCATCATCTTTCACCACAATATTCACTTTTTATCCTTTTCTTTTTAAACTTTCATCATCTTTCAAACAGAAATCCTTCTGCTGTTCCAGGCTTTAAGATGATGCTAGAGTAAAAGGTCAAGGAGGTCATTCAAATCAAAAGGTTTCTACCTCAGGGGAGCAGGAATGGGATGGGGAAATGGGACTGCAATCTAACTAGTAGTTGTTGAGATATCAGTCTGTTAGAATAATTTACATTATCAAAGGATAGATGGAACCACTGAAGTTATATCAAAGTTCATTTTTACTTGTGAACACAAGGAGGCAGTTACAGTACTCACAGCATGAGTACAGAAATGACCTAACGAAAAGCTCTTTACAGCCGCTTTATATAATACAAAGTGAAATGTAATTCAATCATGATACAGAGTAGATGTTGTCAGTTGTTATCTGGTAAGAGACGACGTCGTCTCATCTATGTATCATGTATGCCCTGAGGAACACACCGTGCTTAGACAAGGACAAAGCAGTGGCTCCCATGTTATCTTGTGAGTTCAAGCAGTGCTGTGGTTTCTTAACAATATCCACACACATCCACAACAGTTTAATTTAACAGAGAGAGAAAATAGTAATCACTATAGTATTATTCTATGCAAACAGTTCAATAAATAACAAGAGAAAAAGTATGTATCATAATTTTTCTAACACAGCCCGTGAAAGAAGTATTCAGATCCTGTACTTAACGTGACTATATGTTAACTTTCAGTTTGTGTTGATTTCAGCGGCCCCTTTGGACAAAAGCGGTAGTGTTTTTACCACACCTGCTGTCGTAAAGGTCCAGGAGTTAGCGTTACCAGGAGGTCATATAGTTGTGATGAATATTTTGCTCAGACAGAACATCATTCATTTACAATGAGAGAATACATTACAGATGCATCGTTGCATTTCAAGTGTTGCATACGGTAACTTAGCCTCCTTTGGATGTATGGTGAGCTAAAGCGGGTATCACTAGCTGTGTTTCCATCCACACGTTTGTATACAAGTTAAGTGATATCGAATGAAAAATGGCTTATGGAAATAGTAAAGTTCGATTGAATTTCATACTGAGTTTATACGTTCGCTCTCATTGGATTTTGACGATATACGGCTTATGCGATAAACACTGATGGAAACGTTATTTGCCGAATAAATAATGAATTGCGGTAAAGTTTTTGTTCATTTTATGGGTAAACAGACGCACCTGTACAGGTCAGAGGTAGTGAAGACCGGGCGTCCAATGAGCACTACCGGGCCGATTGCCGACGCAAATGTCCCTTATCATGTAACGAGCGTCTACTACAGACTGTAGTACGATTGATGGCCAGCCCTTTCTATTGACAAAATCCCTGCAGCCTTCAGAAGGGGGTCTAATCGCGGGACAGGAGTCGTGTCTATTGTGCCATACACCTGTGGCACAAGGTGAGCTCTGGAGTTACGCAGCGAGATCTCATGCGCCTCATCCACTCCAGGTAGGTAGTGTAGAATAATGTTCTTACTATTTGCAGATTATTTAATACGAATGTAAAAGGTTTCCAAAAGTGTGTTTCGGTGTATGCTTATTTAACTTAAGCCACAACTATAAGATATTAAGGGTCACAGTGGCCTCGAGCAAAGTACATTGAGTAATAATAACAAGTGAAACAGGAGCAGAATGTACTGCTTCGCGTGAGAGCAAATGAAGACGAGACACAGCACAGTGGCCTCTACCCTGACGTGTGTTGGGTAAAGATAACACTCCCTGTGCTGGAGAAAAGAGGGGGCCCAAGAAAGAAAGTATAAGAGATGAGGGGAAGAATAGAACGGGCTTACAAGGTCTGACAGTCTAGAGATACATGGAACAGCTCTGTCTTTTTGTCTGTTGCTAGGGAAACTTAGTCTCTGCGTTTCTTGTGATCGCATAGATCTGTGTATTGAAACTCAGATGCTTGACTGATTAAACAAATGTATTTGACTATCTTATCGTCTTTTTTGGCTTTGCTTAGGATCAATGTAATTCCAATTTAACGAATGCGCAGGGATATATAGGTCTTTTATTTGGAGTCGGACACGTCCAAAAAGAGGGGACTCAGAGGAGGGAAATCCCCAACAGTAGCCTATATACATTCCCATCATCTTCGTTCGTATGGCATTGCACACACTGTAAACACATGGTGGTCTTGCTGACCCCAAATGTTTCGCCTACCACTCTGTAGTCTGCGCATGTAGCCAGTTTGTAGCGAGCAATTGTAATACACTTCTCGATTAGAACTGGAGGGCCAGGGCTTATCTGGGTCAAGGGGCAAACAGAACTAAACCACGATCTTCCAGAACAGTTTGGAGCGCTCTTGTTCCCACACCACAGGCCTCCTCCGTTGTCAAACCATCATTTACTGTACGTGCATCTGCATCATCATAGCAATGGCGTTGTCGTTTTCTTATTATAGCTTGATATGTCGGTATCAGCTGGCACCCGCTGCGATTTTAAGCGAATTGTAAAAATAAAATTCACTCCACCGCCCACTTAATCAGTTGAATTTGAATCACAAGATTCAAAAAATTATGAAAGTAGTGGAGAAAGAATTAAATATGGCACATGGCACCATGGCAAATACAATCACTACCAATGTACAGTAGGTTTATCATTAAAGTAAGAATTATGTCATAATCAGAGTTTTATGGACTGTCAAATAGAACATGTCATAGTTGATGACTGCTATAAGTGGAGCGGGAGCATGAGCTGACAGAGAGGAAGCCAAAGCTGAGCCGCAAGCAACATGTATGTTACTGGCGATAACAGGAGCGCTAACGGCCTCTGCTGAGATGCCCATGAGCACGGCACTGAATCCCCAGCGGCTCAGAGACACTGTGTGAAATAAATCAGAAACTCTCAGCTGCTCAGCTAGTTTAAAGCCACAAAAACATTAGTAAATCAACAAAACACAAGTGTAAGCCAGAAATCCAGCAGGGAAACAAAGCTCAGCAGCTTCAAAGAAACTCAAACAAAGCACCAATGTTGGGTGATTCCCAACAAAAATTCATATTATATTTTTTTTGTAGATTGGGACATGAAGCCCTGTATCACAAAGATGGAAAAAACAAAAATGAACAAACCCACTTTCTCCGTAGAGAAGCCAGAGTAAGGAAATACACATCATCAGGGCTTTAATGTGAACATCACACACAGCTGCCTGTCAGACAATTGTCATATTTTGATCATATTATCATGTTCATGTTCTATTTGTATTTTCTCCGCAGCCGGTGGAGGAAGATCTGGCAAAGCGAGACTCCAGGCGCTGCTAGGTGGCAATAGCCTGCGCCACCTGGAGCCGCCCACTTTGAGCTTCCTTTTTGCTCTTCAGAAACCTATTGGTGACACCACAGGGACTATGTTCATATTTTTTGGCGGCGCCCTGATTGGATACTTTGGACAACAGGTGGGAGATAACTGCAACACCTTAATGCAGTGGTTCTCAAACTTTTTTCAATAATGTATCCCCTTTGACATTTTTTTTAGCCAAGTATCCCCTGAACAGCTCAAAACATTTTGGGTAGAAAAGAAAGACTATTTAAAGGAGAAATCTGGCGCAAAATGAAGGTAGGGGTTAATAACACATATGTACCGAGTTGACTTTTCTCTGGGATTTGTTTTCATGCTAATCGAATGTGATCAGTTTTATCGCAAACTGCTAATTAGCTTATAAAGCTAGTCATCAGGGCAGAGGGTAAAGTAAAAAGAAATTGCTATTTATATACCACTAACAAGGCTCAAAATAGCACCACACTTCCACAGTAGGATAATGAGGGTCCCTACATGTAAACCCAAGCATTGAGAACGCCGTGCTTGAGCTAGGTTACTGGTTAATGGTTACACGGCGATCATCGTTCGACTGGTCATGACTGTTTTCCCAAGATGGTGGCCGCATTTATACATGAACTATCTTTTAACTGTCTGTACACTTACAAAGTTCTCAATGCTTCGGCTTACATGTAGGAACCCTCATTATGCTACTGTGGAAGTGTGGTGCTATTTTGAGCCTTGTTAGTGGTGCTGTATTTTTGAGAACTATGGACTGACTCTGCATGTGACGGAGCCCACGCACAATAAGGGACACACTCTAGACTTGATTATCTCCAAGGGTCTGAACATTTTCAAAATTGTGGTGACTGATGTTGCTCTCCCTGATCATTCCTGTGTTTTCTTTAATGGTGCACAAAAGTGTTCAAACAAAGGTAATCAGAAAACGGTATATCACTGAAAACACCAGTGAATCATTCATTCAGCTTTTCTCCTCCACACCCGCCCTCTTTGGGGTCTCAGTCACTGAGCTTGTAGAATTATAAATGTTATTGGTACCATTGCTCCCACTAGAGTTAAAGCTGTCTCTTGTAAGAAAAAATCTCCATGGAGAAATGCCACACTGGTAAGAAAAGAAAAAAAAGAGTGTCGAAAAGCTGAACACAAGTGGCGAAAAACTAATCTCCAGGTCCATTACGAAATCCAAAAAGAGAGACTTCACATTTATAATTTGGAACTGAGGAATGCAAGGCGGTCCTTCTTCTCTGACATTATTGCTAGAAACAATAATAATTCACGTGCTTTGTTTGCTACTGTCAATAGGTTAGCAAACCCTCCAGTACCTCCAGTACCTTCTCTGAAGAAGATGGCAAAGTCATTGCAGGCCAAGGCCTGCAACGACTTTGCCGTAACACTTAAGAATGTTGGTCTTTCCTACAGAGAAATTGCGAAGAAAGTCAAGGTGTCAGTGAGTACAGTATTCTTACCCATCAAAAGGCACTTAGAAACTGGGGGAAACTGACAGGAAGAGGTCTGGAAGACCCAAAGCCACAACAGAATCAGAAGACAAGTTTCTGAGAGTCAACAGCTTGCGTGATAGGCGGCTCACAGGATAACAGCTTCAAGCACAGCTTAATAGTGGTCGTAATAAGAAGTCTCAGTTTCAACTGGAAAGAGAAGACTTGGAGCTGCAGGTTTGATAGGTCGAGTTGCAGCAAGAAAGCCATTGTTAAGACGTCAGAATAAGAAAAAGAGGCTTGCCTGGGCCAAGAAACATCGTCAATGGACTACTGAAGACTGGAAGAAAGTGTTATGGACTGATGAATCAAAATTTGAATTCTTCAGTTCATCACGCAGGATTTTTGTACACCGTTGAGTAGGCGAAAGGATGGTTCCTCAGTGTGTGACATCAACTGTCAAACATGGAGGAGGAAGCGTGATGGTCTGGGGCTGTTTTGCTGGATCCAGGGTCGGTGATTTGTACAGAGTGAAAGGCACCCTGAACCAAAACGGCTACCACAGCATTTTGCAGCACCATGCTGTACCCTCTGGTATGGGCCTAGTTGGTCAGGGGTTCATCCTACAGCAAGTTAATGACCCAAAACATAAGTCCAAGCTATGCCAGAACTACCTTAGCAAAAAAGAACAAGATGGTAAGCTTAAAAACATGGAGTGGCCAGCACAGTCACCAGACTTAAACCCCATTGAGCTGGTTTGGGATGAACTGGACAGAAAAGTGAAAGCAAATCAACCTACAAGTGCCACACATTTATGGGAACTTCTGCAACAGAGTTGGGAAGAACATTCTGAAGAATATTTGATTTCCATTGTAGAAAGAATGCCACGAATGTGTTCAGCTGTTATATCTGCCAAAGGGGGCTACTTTGATGAGTCAAACATTTAGAATACATTTTGGTTTATAAATAAAATCCATGATTTCTTTTTTAACTTCAATTGTTCATTTGTTCTATTATTTCATTTCAGAGTACAATAAGACATGGAACTGCATGAATTTCAATAAAAACCTGGAAAAAGTGGGGTGATCTGAAACTTTTGACCGGTAGTGTATATTTTTTTAATTTGCATTTATCAGAATCATTTATAATGACAAATAAATGATAATGATGATAATGAAAAAATTAAATAAAAACGGATGAAACACCCTTCAACCATGTTCTAAGTGTTGCCGTTGCATAGTTTGTCCACCAGAGGGCGCTCTAAAACATCCCTGTTGGCAACCCTCTTTCATTTTTTTTTTTTTAGATTGTGTTTTTGTTCAAAGGACTTTAAGTTTCATATCTTAAGTTTGTATTTTTATACATTTTATTTATCAGAACTTTAATATATTAATGTTCCTCTGTTCTGTTTTAGTGAGGACTCATAAATTACTACAAATAACTAATGTTAGGGAAATCTCTTTGTTTTGTTACGGGTTTCTGGATTTAAAAAAAATATATATATCGGCCGATATATCAGAATATCATATTTTTAAATCACCAAATATTTATATCGATATCGGCCTTAAAAATCCTTTATCGGTCGGGCTCTATGCCCAACTAGGCGCTAGCGCTGCTAGCATGGCTGTAGACTGTGATTCTTGATGATACTAAACTTCTGTTCATATAAACAACACACTTTTAATCAAGGTTTTGGTTCATGTTATTAAGTAGCCTAATAAACAATGTCAATCATCTTCGTACCAATGTGAAGCTTTTCTGTGAGGTCAGATGTCATACAGAGAGAAAGAAAATGCTGTTATACCTTTCAGCTAAATGACGTTTCAGGGGAATACGAGGATTCAAGATTTTAATGTCTTCCATTATAGATCATTTTGAGCACTGTTTTTGTTTTTAACCAAAGCTGAGATGTGTTTTAGTGTAATTGCTTGAGTGGTATGAAGCTCTCAGCCCTGACACAGCCAACATAACCTCCTCCAGAGAAAATAGGGGAGAATAAAAACATCATAGTGAATGTATCAGCAGCCAAACTTTGCTACACCCAGACCTCCAGCGTGCCCAGACACTGTCAGTGGATCAGAGCAACATCACATCACCTGAGTCTTGCACAGACAGTAAACTTAGACCTACAGAACTGTGACCTGTTGGAAAGAGTCTGAGTGGAATATTCTCTGTAGGTCTTTTTTTCAAGTGAGAGGAAACTTTAGCGATATAAAGGATGACACCGTGTTAAAGATGAAATACGGCGGAGGTGATGAATGAGGCTTTGCCCTCGCTGGCTGGCCGGCCATAAAGCCTGAGGAGGGCAGAGGTCAGAGAGGACAGATTTATGATCGCCTCCGGCAGCAGCTACAACACTGACAAAATGTTAGAGGGACCGTCTTCACATACACACACACACACACACACACACACACACACACACACACACACACACACTGCTTGACTGTTTTCCAATGAGACACTGAATCACTGCCAGCTACAGACCCTGACCTCTAACCTCTATGCGGAGGAGATGTAACTGAACAGCTTTTCTTTAAACTGAAATGAGAGTCGACAGTTTATGGTTATGAGGATGATTTGTATTGTTAGCAGTAGATATAGCTCTTGGCAGTAGTTTTCAATATCAGCATTTGCACGAGTATGCGTGTGACTTGTTTTGCACATGCAGGATCGTTTGAAAGACACACATACATACACACAGACTCCATGACTTACAGTAAGTTATTAGCATATTTTAATTAACTTTAGTATTGACTATAAAATTTGCATTTTCGTGAGTACTGACTTTTGCATTAGGGCATGTATTATTAATATTAGCATTAGTAAAGGAATAAGCATTGATATCAGTGTTAGCATGTGTTGAGTGTTGATAATGACAGTAGTATAAATGTTAGCACAAGTATTTTTATTAGCATTAGTGAAAGTAGGCTACTATACATATTCATATTAAACCTTAGCATGAGCTATGCATTTAACATTGAATTAGCATTATTGTTAATATTGGCATTAATATAAGTATTGTAGTGGCTTGATTATTATTATTAGCATTAACATTAGCATTAGTGTAGCCTATGTATTATGATTAATATTAGTATTAGTTTAGGTGTAAGCCTTGATAACAGTGTTAGCATGTATATAACAATTAGCTTTGACATCAATATTAGTTATGTTGTTAGTAGCAGTAGTTTTAGGATTAGCATTAGCATTGTATTACCATGTGCAAGTACTATTTTAACTAGCTTTGTCATGTCATATCATTGGCATTGACATTAACATAAGGTTAGCATACGTATTAGGCTATCTTTGGTACTAGTATTTATTTATTTAGCTTTTTCTTCAAGTGAAATACTATACACAATAGTATTTTGCTTATTTTTTTGTATGTTGTTTGAAAAACAGGCACGTTTTGAGCAGGCACCGGACTAGTTATATTAAAATCTACAAGCAGGATATTCATATGCCACCACACTTTTTTTAATCCTTTTCTTCCATAAAGATTATTTTCTCCAATTTGTAAAAACACTGATTGATGGTGAGATAGTGAATCTAATATTTTTTTCCTGCAAGCAGCAATACGACAACAAACAGGAAGCAAACCCTAACGGACAGATCAGCGATCTGCATCTCCTTGTCAGGAAGCAGCGAGTCATCAACCTAAGTTTAGATCAAAGAAAACAAATGTGTCGCTGTGATAATCGAATGATGCTGCAGAATATCCCACACACACATAATCAGCTCAGCTCCCAGGAAATTTGGTTTCACTGAAATAAATAGAATACAAGAATGAACCCAAATGTAATTCTACTTTCTGACAATCACATTCGGTCAAGCAGAAGAACTGTGCGTGTGTGTGTTACCGTTGATGCTGCTCCTGTCAATTAGGTTGGTGTCAGACGGCCAGTAGGCATGGTCGCCCCCTCGACCTGGAATACCAGAAAAAAACAGGAACGTCAGGAAGGAACAACAACAAAGAAATACAATATGGCGGTGATGAAGAAGGAAAAGGTGAGTCATTTTGCAGATGGAATAGAGGGGTCGGACAGAGAGATTGGTTCCTTGTTAGGAAATAAATTACGAATTTGTTACGACGGTGCACACACACATTCATGTCATGTGTGTGCTCTTGCTCTCAGGTTTTATGGACCTGCCACTTCATAGGTATTTGGATTGGCTCTAAGATTATACATTGCAAAGTGACTAAGGTTATAAGTGGCAAAAGAAAACCTGCTGAACTCTTGGTTTTAACAAACTACAAACAATCAGCAGAGGCAGGAAGGAAGGTTTTTTTTTCTTCATAAAATGTTACACGTTTGAAGGAGGAGCGCGCAAAGACTTGTTCTTTGAATAAATGTCTTCTTGAGCTGCATTGTGCTGAATCATAGCCCCATATTCACAAATCTGAGCTAAATGTTAAGCCTGGTTTGTTTTACAGGGTCAAACTAAGTGAACCAAGGCTAACTAACTATACAGGTTTCTCATAGAGAGCCAAACTGAGCTAACCAATGCAACATCACCATACCGGTCTCTCCTACAGTGCCAAACAGGGCTAACCAAGGCTTAATCCCTACACTGGTCTCTCATACAAGGCCAAACTTAACTGAACATTGCTAAATCACATTACCGGTTTCCCTTCCTGCGAACAGCATTTTTAATAACCAGTCTGCACTGCAATCTATTTTTAATGATCTGGTTAATGATTTTAATAAATTGTGTTCCTTCGCAATAGATGCCACTGCACCTATTATGACCAGGTCAGTAGCAGCCACCAAATCTTTCATGTGGATAAATGATGCTTACTCTAGCTGAAAGCAAGACTGCAGTAGGGCTGAATGCAGATGGAAAAGACAAAGTTTATTTTTCCACACATGAAATAGCTTTTCAGAATCAGAAAAGCTTTTTTGCCAGATAAGTAGCACTTAGTAAACATTTGCTTTGGTTTGGTGCATACATAAACATATTTAAACATTAATATGAAATAAAAAAAACAATAAATACAGAAGCAAATAGCACAATCTTTGCTCAATCACAAAATAAAAGATACAAGAACAGCTAACTTCTCCAAATGAATTACTAAATAACATCTCTGAGCTCTGTACAGCACAATCAATTAGCTTGTACAATCTCCCGCTGCTATCTCTGCCACCTCAACTGAAGTTTGGGAATTGTATTTATAATTTTATGTCAACAAGGTCAACAGCATCAGATCCAACATTGTGCCCCTGTTCACCTCTTCTGATCTATTTAGCAGTGTTCCAAAATTTGCCCCTATTACCATGCACAACCTCATAGAGACAATTTCTCATCTGCTAAGTTAGTCAAGGTGTTCCACAAGGCTCTGTGCTTGGACCAGTTCTATTCACCTTATACAGTATATCATTCCTTTAGGAAATATTATTAGGAAAAACTCCATAAACTTTGATTGTTGTGCAGATGATACCCAATTAAATCTATTGATGAAGCCAGAACAAACCAGAAGGGCCAAACTGAGCTAATCATTAAGTAATTGAGCTAATCATCATCGTTAAATCATTAGCTTGGTTTCTATTAGAGGGTCAAATAAATCTAGCCAATACTACATTCAATTTAGTCTTTTTACAGACCAGACTGTCCACATCTCTGATTTTTGTCAGTTTTTAAAATAGGTGTGGTGCTGCATCTATTGAAGTTGTTTCTCCTTGTCTGCGCAACAATTAACCAATCAAAGCATTGTATGCGGCACTAAGAATAGGGATGTCATCTTACAGAACATACATAGCTACACCCATTAAAAAAAGCGGCAGAAAAATGGTGACAAGCGTGGAATTAAAACCATTAGCAGTACATTATAATCAACAAAATAGATATGCAAGCTTTAAGTCAACTGAACACTTCATTGCTGCAATTCAATGTCCACAAAAATCAAAAATAAAATGGGCGAACAAAGACAATCCTAGCAGAGTGCACAGACAAGAAACTAAACTTTCTGTATAAGGTCTGCAGTTGAACCCTCTTTACATAGTCACCACCTGAAGGATGTAATTCACCATTTCCCTGCTTCTGATTTAACCTGATCCCTGAATCTCCACCTACATCACTGATTTGTTAAGCAATTCAAATGAATGTGTTCCACCCATTGATGGCTGTTTATAGAGCTGTTTACGCCAGTTAGGGAAACAACTGCGTTAAATAGAGAAGATTAAGAATGTGGACATTATCTTCCAACAGAGCTGGCTAGCTACCTAGCCTGCATTCATGAAAAATAGCCACAGAAAACTGTCAATAAGAGTGGATGAGATCATTGCTGTTATACAAGTTGTTGGAAGTCAACTATAAATAACACCAACATCAAAAAAATGTTGATTTTAGTGTTGTTATTTCTTTAAGTTTTATAAAGATGTAAGATGTGTCTGTGGGTTTAGTTTAATTACCCTTTATTCCAAATGTTCTTACTTTGTTCTACTTTTAGAATAATTAGTTTATTTTGAGTCCCTTGTACAGTAGCTGTATTATCTGTGCAACCACTAGCCTTATTTGCTGTCATAGCATCAATTGTGTTTAAAAAAAATGATTCAAAAATATATTTATTTGGCTAGTACTGTATATTTAGTTTTCAACTTGCAGTTGAGCCAGTACGTGAATTTGAAACACTGGTGAAGGAAATTTGAAGAGGAAGTCAGAAAGAGTTAATCAGTGACACTGCCAAGAAACTTTAAAAGAAATTAAAACTGACGAAAGATTTCCAAAATCTCAGCACTGTTGCCTATCACAAACTGAATCTACACATCTCCAAGCATGCCACGATACATAATTCTCCCACATTTTAAAGTTAAAAGCTGGTTTCTTCCTCTCACTACGTGGCGAGTTTCGGTGCTGTGAAATATGGAGCAGATTTGATGTTTTCTTGCAGTTTGAATCTACAGAAACAAGTTTGATTAAAGCTGAATTTTAAAATGTTCATGTTTCTGAAAACACACACACACATACTGTGTGTGTACAGTGTAAGGTTTAAAGTAACAAGGCTGAACATCAATCTTCCCTTCTCCCCTGACAGCACTTCTGATTTATATGAAGGACCGCAGTGTGTACATCTGCACATACCTACACACACACGCACGCACGCACGCACGCACGCACACACATACACACACACACACACACGTCAGTGACAAACAGCACCATTTAACACCCTGACACTGGCGCTCAGACTCTCTGCTTCAGTGTCCCCATTGCTTCACTGCGCTTAGATCCAGCTCCACTGAAAGTTCACAGAATGCATTTGTAAAAAGCAGTGAGCACCTGGGACAAAGGTGGTCTGAGTGCCATATCCACCCTGTATATACTGAGCTATATACTGGGAATCTTCACTGATGTACTGATTCCTGATCATGGAACAGGTTAAGAGCTGTGTCCGTATTCCCAGCAGGAAGACAAAGCAGGTTTACTCTGGGCTCAGCCAGGGTTGTCTCTTTTGTTTCGGATTTTCATCAGGCCTCAGGATTGCATTTCGGTTCTTTTGACATGTTACATGGTGACATGGCTCTATGGGTGGTCAGCCATTTCACCACTTTGGTCCAGAAATATCTCTACAAATGTTTGATAGATTGGTCTGTTACGGACATTAATTGTTCCCAGAAGATTTATTTCATGTCGTGTTACCACGGCATGGTATGGCTCTGCTCGACCTAACTCCCTTTTTTGTTACCAGCACTCCTCTCTTTTCTTTTTCCACTGCAGATTGTACTCTAGGTCAGATTCTCAGCTGATCGCCATAGCGACGCTCGTTGAATCCTTTCCTCTGTAACCAAATAGGGGTGTAAATCCATGTTTTATTATAATACGATATTATATCAATTCCTAGGACATCGATACAATATTCACTGATTTCACAAAGCCTGCCACGATATGATTTCTAGTCAATTCAAAACAATTTATGGGTCTGTGACCGATACGAGACGATACCATAAGTCCATTTAACACAATCAGTTAAATTTATATATATTTACAAAAAGCAACTAAAATACGATTAGTCCATTTCATTACTGAGCTCTTCCTGACATTTAAATTAAATAAAATACTATTTGTTTTAGTAAAAACAATAAATATAAAGTGGGAATATTATAATAAAGGCGCATCTTGAAGATGACGATACGCATTGATATTTTTACTTTGTATCGATAATATTGGAAGGTTGAGGATTGAATCGATACTTGGATCCAGATCGATGTATCGTTACACCCCTATAACCAAACAGAGGTACTTCTACACTTTGTCAATTGTACGGCGTACTTCACGCAGTGTACGGCGTAGTTTCACGGGCTGTCATTTTTTATTTTAAATCTGGATCGAGTGAATTAAAGAATTGCGTTCACTTTTGACGGTAGCTTGGCAGTTTAAAAGTCGTGGGTTGGTGCAGGATGTCCCGTGTCATGCTAGTGAAGGTTTTCTCTAAACAAAGAGTGGTCTGCCGTGTTTTAACTCCACCTTCTATTATCGCAGAGTTTCTGCAGGTTTCACCAAGTCAAATCTAAGACTTTTTAAAACCTTTTAGGACCATTATGTATGAAATTTAAGAACTATATCACAAAGTCAACTAAGCCCTAAATTTTAAGCCAAGTATTGGTAAACTTGCACTTCCCCATAGCTAAAGAATACAATCCGTCGTAATACAGCAAAGAGGAGGTAGCGTTGCATGGACGTAGGGAAATTAAGACCTGTTTAAAAAAGTTTAAGACCTAGAACACAATACTTGAGCGAACGTAAGACTTTTTAAGGTCTAAAATTTAGATTATTTTTGGGCATTTTATATATTTTTTATTTATATAGGACCGCTGAAGACATGAAAGGGGAGAGAGAGGGGGGAATGACATGCAGCAAAGGGCCACAGGTCGGAGTCAAACCCGCGGCCGCTACGTCGAGGAGTAAACCTCTATATATGGGCACGGGTTCTAACAGGTGGCGGAAAGTTTTGAAATTTTAGACTTTCTAAGACCCTGCGGAAACCCTGTTATCGGCTCACCTAGCTTGGAACCTCGCCTGAGGTGGTACCAAAACAAGTACCAGCTACCAGGTATTATCCACAACTTTTGCTAATGCTATGGGAATCAAAAGATGCAACACTGTATGATGGGAAGGCTCTCTGTGCATGTCATCATAACAGTGTAACAGTGTCTGTTGGTGAGACCCTGTTTCAGATTGATTATGAACGCTCATTACACTTAAAATTCAGAGGGCCCTATTTTAACGATCGAAGCGCATGGCGTGAAGCGCCTGGTGCAGGTGTGTTTAGGGTGTGTCCAAATCCACTTTTGCTAGTTTGACGGCGGAAAAAAGGGTCCGTGCACCAGGCGCCTGGTTCTAAAGGGTTGTCCTTAGTGTCTTCATTAATCAGAGGTGTGTTTTGGGCTTAACATGCAATCAACCAATCAGAGATCATCTCCCATTCCCTTTAAAAGCCAGGCGTGTTTGGACCTTGGAGCATTGCTATTATGATAGAAGATTTGCACCATAATATTTTTATTTGTAAAAACACACTTTTGCATGTGTGTGTGCTGCTGTGCGTCCCTGTGTGTGTAACAAGCATAGTGTACGCGCGCTGTGCACGAGCCTAGGAGCATTTTACTAATAACAATGAAATGCTGCGTTATTGACTTTAGACCAGGTTGTTGTTGGTCAATGGTGCGATCACTTCCCGCTGCCCCAAGATAGCAATACTCCCAGAATGCACCTGAACACACCTCCCTGTAAGACCAGCACGCCCATGGACGCACAGATGGGCGCAGGTGCATTTGCTATTTAAACGCCGTGGGCGCTGGACGGGAAATGGACAACTGGGTCGGTCTTAAACTAGCAAAGACACTTGTGTCGGCCTTTGTGCTGCGCCGGGTGCAAGATAGGGCCTTTAAAAGCCTTTAAAGGCAACAAATTGAACATTAAAAACACATGCAAAATTATTCTTCATGGTCTCTGAGCTAATGTGACATTCCAAAGTTTAGGGACGCAAATTAAAAAATAGTTTTGAGTGCTCATTAGCATCAGGTCCCCCTCTGCTTGCTGCAGCTGATGAAAAGAACCAGTGAACAGAGTGTTAATTATGTCTGAGTTAATTTGATGAACTTAAATATGGTAACCAGCTCTTTTCCATCGCCTCTCATAATTCTGAATTAATACCTACAAAGGCCTTCCTCTTTCTCCTGTTAAATCTCTTTCTCAGAGGAGGCTTTTTTTTCTTTTTTCTTTTTTTTTTGCCATGCAAATAACAAACGATTTCCTTTCAGGTTGATGGGTCGGGGGCATGGAGTGAAAAAAAATCAATTCAGAAGAGAATGAAGAAAACGCCTCTGTTTTCATAATTTTTCTGTATTGTTTCTCATTTCTCCTTAGTCTCAAGTACACTAAGTTTTAGATAATCATCCGTCCTTTCATCTTGCCTTCTTTTATCCTTCTTTTCCTTTATTCTAAACCATGTTGTAGCTGACAGTAGTTGGGAAATCAGAATGAAATGGGACAAATACTCATTAAGGTCCTCTTCCTTTCAATTAGTTAAAATGAGTGTAATTGCTGGCACACGTATTCTTATTGCTCTGGAATACTTCTGCATAACTTGAGTTAGTCACTTTGTTCCAAATGTCAAATGTGCACAGTCCTGCTCCTACATTTCATTGGGATGTCTGTAATCTGTAACGGGGACCTTCAAATGAAATCAAATAGCGATGGTGATTTGAAGATCAAAGACAGTTTGGGACTGAAGATTATTTAAACATAACTAGGGATTCGCATTAATGTGAAAATTATTGGAGATGATTTGAGAATGCTTGGAATATCAGACAGGATGTGAAGACCATTTGATTAAAAGATTACTTGGATTAGAAGTGAGCTGATAAAAAGACATGAAATGAGAAGATTTGAAGGATTTTTAAATCAAGAACTTGAAGTGAGCTTGAATCCACGTGTGCACGCAGGCCAGACACGCACAAGCGCACACACACACACACACACACACACACACACACACACACACACAGGTAGGGGAAAAGGCCTACCTTGATCATTGGCCATCTTGTCTGGATGTTCCACTGAAACAGCAACAGAGAGAGAGTCAGTAAACTTAAAAAAAATAAAATATATAAAAAAGGAATATATTCTCACACACACACACACACACACACACACACGCTCTGACAGACCTTTGGCGGTCCTGAAGTGGACGGGCTCAGACAGAGGGCCGACTCCTTTGGCGTTCTTGGCTTGAATCCTGAAGTAATAAACCGTGTCGAGGTTCAGATCCACCACCTGATGGGTCAGCCGGTCACCGGTGATCGCCTCCATCACCCAATCATCTATCGGCATGTTCTTATCCAGCGTGTAGTAAAGGATGTAACCTGACAATACATACATAAATAATATATAAGACCTGAGAAGACAAATATATAAACATAGTATGTATAAGATCTAAAAATATCAGATCCGTGTGCGTGCATGTGTGTGTGTGTGTGTGCGCACACATGTGTGTGTGTGTTTGGTGCTGTGTTGTGCTGTTATCCCTGCAGGGAGCATTTGATTCGTCCTCCAGGACACTGCAGGAGCAGCAGAGCTCGTTAAAACAGACGGGTTTACAGCCGGGTTGATCGCCCAGAGGAGAGAGAGAGAACAATGGAAGAAAGTGTTTGTGTGGGTGTGTGTGTGTGTGTGCGTGTGCATATGTGTGTGCATGCATGTGTGCATACACGGACCGACAACTTGAAATTCTTATGACAGTGTTTTGATATTGCAAGGAGAAAAAATATTGCTTTACTTTGAGGCATTACAGATCAACTTATTATTTGTATTATTTAATAGATTATCAGCAGGTGAATTGAAAATCGAAACAAACCTGTTTCCTCTGATGAATAATGTGTGTGCACTGTGATAGAACAGGGAGCGAGTACCTTGGATGAGTAAAGTGGTACAACCTGTCGTGGTCGGTGTGTTTGTGCGAACCCTCACCTGTGATTCGTCCGTTAGCCTCCATCGGCGGCTGCCAGCTGATTAAAACGGCGCGGGGTCGTCCCTCGCGACTGATCACTGTCAAATCTTTGGGGGCGGAGCTAGGAGCTGTCAATATGGATGGACAGGAAAAAGAGGACAAGTAAGTGTCGGCAGATAAATATACCTATATAGCAATGTATGCTTGTGGGATATGACTTTAGCAATTATAGACCTTTTTCACAGCAGACATGTTGACATGTCATAGGAGGAAAAGCACAGGTGTATTCAAACCATTACTGATGGCTGCATTCCACTTAGGAGAGACCCTGGTAGTAAACCATTAATGATGGCTGTAACGCCCTGCAGCGCACTGATATGACATGAACTACTACGACTACCATTTGAAGTCACTGTTCCATTATTAATGTGACTATTATTGCCACTGTTCATCACATCCCCAACCGGGACCGTCAGACACCGCTTACCAAGACCCTGGGTCTGTCCCAGGTTTCTTCCCAAGAGGGAGTTTTTCCTCGCCACTGTCGCACTGCTTGCTCTTGAGGGAATTACTGTAATTGTTGGGGCTTTGTAAATTATAGAGTGTGGTCTACTCTATCTGTAAAGTGTCTACATTCCACTTAGGAGAGGTCCTGGTATTAAACCATTACTGATGGCTGCATTCCACTTAGGAGAGGCCCTGGTATTGTTCATGCTGACTCTCTGAAATATCTTACTGGGACACTTGATGGAATTGAGCCATCATTAAGGTTATCAATTTCAGCTGTGCTTTTCCTACTATGACAAGTCAACATGTCTGCTGTGAAAAAGGTCCATTGAAAAAAATGCTGTGGTAAAACTTGTAAATCATCATAGTTTGTTGGGGACCTGTTGTACAAGAATATTGTGGAGTTTGCTGATAACTATTTGATTGATTTAAATATAATTAAATAAAAAAAAATTTTATCTGCCTATGTATAAAGAAAATAGGATATTGATATGATTTGAGCACATAATCATTACAAAAGCTGTATTGAAAGACCAAGAAAGTAATGACAGATGTAGGAGTTTAAACAAAGGAAAAACAAAAGTTGAAACTTTTCAGTTTTAAACAACCTTCGTAGACATTTGAGTAGATTTCAGAGTTTACGAGGTACACCTGAATGCACCATGTAGTCCATGTTGGCTCGATTTCTTTTCCTAGCAGCACAACTGTGTCATTAGCTGGCAGCTAACCGCTTGTTACTGTAACATGCCACACACCCCTAATTTGATCTGAAGTAAACCACTCCCAAAAGATCAGACACTTTATCTGCCACAGAGTTTCTTGTCAGCTTGATGTTGGAAGTCACGACAGTGATCTAAGGCCATTGTATAAAAAAAATTACTTTACGGACCCAGGAAATTCAGAGAAAAAGCTCTTAAAGTCGTAAATTTACAGAAAAAGAACTCAATATTCTCTGAGATTAAAGTGGTAAATCTTTTGCAAAGTCACGCAGGGGACCTGAGCCTGATCCTGACCCTTTGGCGGGCCGGTTCTGGCTGACGAGCCAAATATATGACATCCCTGCAGAGATGTTCACAAGTCATTTTTTGGAAGTCCAAGTCGAGTCTCGAGTCTTTGGCCATCTGATCTGTCCCTAACCCTGTATTGTTAAATCTTATAAATTCAAAGCCATGTCCTCTAACTACTATCCATACAGTACAGTATCAAAATCAGTTGTAGGATAACTTTACGAGGTTTACTGCAATACAATCTGAAGAAACACAAATTAAGAACTCTGTTTCAATTTCATAACTGTATTTTTCAACATTTTGGTATCTGCACCAAATAATACATGTTTGTTTATGTTACTAACTGGCTGGAAAGCCCAACCTCATCATGCATTACATGTTTCAGTGTTCAAAGTGTGAGGGAAACATCTGTATTGAAACTAGCCCTCGGACCTGGTGAAATATGAACCTAAGTCTGTCACATCATATGGATACAACTATAAAGATACTATTTGCCTGTTCCCAGCATTAGCACACTTGGTGATGGTTAGCTTGTTACCTGTGACCATATATGCTAAATTTAACGTCTCTTTCACATTAGCAAGTGACTGACCTATCTGGGTGCGTTTTGAGATTGTTTTGACGTTGATCCGACATCATTTATCTTGGTGCCACACACCTTGCATGTAGCTGTTGGCTTACTGCCACTGTTTACCAAGTTATTGAAAGCAAAACTAATGACAAAAGGCACAACTCCAAGAGGACTTGGTGTCGCCATCGTCAATGCATTTTTTGATATGTGAGTGTGCGCGCTTAGGCGTAGCACATACGTTGCACATTATGGCAAAGGGCAGGGGACATGCAATTAAATAGAAATAATTGCATGAAAAGAGGTTGTTGACGAGTCTCGAAGCTCGAGTCAAGTCTGAAGTCTTTTTGGTCGAGTCGCAATTCAAGTCTGAAGTGAGCTGTTTGTGCGACTTGAGTCCAAGTCTCAGACTCGAGTCCCCATCTCTGCATCCCTGCTATGAAGGGAAGACAGCAAGGCAAATAAATACTAACATGTATGCTCACTTAGTTAACTACACTTCATGGCAGTTGGCATCCAGCCTATTGGTGCATTACCCCCCCCTCCCTTCCTCAGTGAAGCCTTGAAAACACAACTCAATTTTAGGTGTGTGGTAGTTTTTTAGAAGTTCCTGAAAACAATCTAATAACAGTTCAGTCAGTCTGTGGGTTTGGTGTGACTTTCTTGTATTCCAATAATCTCCTCTGTTTGAACTTGAGAAAACTGTGCAGAAGGTAATAAGTTTTTTTTTCTCCTCAACTTTCACCATAGAATTAGAGATGTGATTAAACACAAAGTTTTGGTAACACTTTACTAGAAGGTATCTACATAAGAGTGACATGACACTGTCATGAACACATGACTCTGTAACGACACATGAACCCTAACCCTAACTTGTCATGACAAAAAAACGAATGACACTTACTAAAAGAAGCGTTATGTCATACACATTTATGACTTGTTTATCATGTTTATGACACATTCATGACAGTGTCATGTCACCCTTATGTAGATACTTTACCTTCAAGCAAAGTGTAACCAAAGCTTTTAAAGGTGACCTGTTATTCTCATTTTCAGGTTCATACTAATTATATTTTGTGTATCTACTAGAACATGTTTACATGCTTTAAAAACCCTTTATTTTTCTCATACCTGCTGCGCCTGTATTCCCCCTGTCTGAGATGCTCTTTTGGAGCGACTGTCTCTTTAAGCCCCCCCTCCCTAAAAAGCCCCCTCTGATTGGTCAGCGTTTCTGGGTCTCCGCATCTGTGCTCTCGCTGTCTCTGCGTCATTCTTTGCGGCCCGAGGTCTGACTGTAACGGAGTATAGCAGCACTTTCTACTGTGAACAACCACCGATAAAGGCTTTTAAACCAAAAACTAAACAATCGGACATGTTCCAGCAGAAATGGGATCCGAAATTAGGGAGAAATTAACAACATCTTCAACCGAGATGACAGGTTTCCCTGATGTTTGCATGTAGCTACAGTACATCTAGCAGTGTATGTAATGTACACACTGCAGTAATATGCCTGGAGCTGATGACAAAGAAAGAGTCAAGAGTAGAAAAAACTGTTCTGAAATCTGAGGTTTTGCTCACAGGGATTCCTTTTACATACATTTACCTCATTATTTGAAGCTTTGACCACGTTTAATATGAACCTCTGACACTGTAACATTATATCTAAGGAAAAGCATAATAGGTCTCCTTTAAGGTTCCCACCAGGACAGGCTTCAAAGCTCACATCCTAGTGTTGGCTAATGAAACAGCTTGTTAAATCTGGCTTGATGTGTTGGAGGAAATCACAAGCTCCATCTGAACCTGTTAGTGGCAGCAACATCCTGTCCTTCTCATTTGTACAGACATACAATACACGTGCATACATGTTGGGGAAAGTAGTGGTTCCAGCATTCTTTGGTTTCTAATCCTACTGATTGGTTGACTACTCAGCTTGATCTGCATCACCAAAATCATGTTTTTAAAAGACAACACAGCTGGTATTCAAATGAGACATCAACCAATTTCAAAACATCTCACAGAATTACTATTCGCACCAATTAAAGGCCCTGAACACCCACGCGGCCTATTCTGAGTGATCTGACAGGTCGGAGGAGCTACAGTAATTACACTCTTTAAATGAAGAGCCATTGGTTACAGTGAAGCAGCCATCAAATGGATTCAATGTTATGCCACAGGTATATTTTAAAAGGTGGATGTTAAAGGAATACTTTCCAAAAACAACCTGAATTAACTAAATTAAGCAGAACTACACCTGTCCTCTGTCATCACCATCAGGACTACATTTTCACCTATTGTACAGTTCGAAATATGGAAACATAATGGACACCATCCTTCCCTAACCCTCATACGCCTGATATAGGCAAAGGTTGGAGAAGGATGGTGTCTAGGTTTCAGCCTCTGGGAGGCATGGAAACTGCATGACAATCTGCCCATTATACACTCACGTAAAGGATTATTAGGAACACCTGTTAAATTTCACGTTAATGAAATTATCTAATCAACCAATCACATGGCCGCTGCTTCAATGCATTTAGGGGTGTGGTCCAGGTCTAGACAATCTCCTGAACTGAATGAATGTCAGAATGGGAAAGAAAGGTGATCTAAGCAACTTTGAGCGTGGCATGGTTGTTGGTGCCAGACGGGCTGGTTTGAGTATTTGACAATCTGCTCAGTTACTGGGATTTTCACCCACAACCAATTCTAGGGTTTACAAAGAATGGTCTGAAAAAGGAAAAACATCCAGTATGCTG
This sequence comes from Perca flavescens, assembly GCF_004354835.1. Lineage (NCBI taxonomy): Eukaryota > Metazoa > Chordata > Actinopteri > Perciformes > Percidae > Perca > Perca flavescens. Next base: position 2,325,249 of record NC_041346.1, read on the forward strand.
CAGTCCTGGGCGGCTAAAATGCCTTGTTGATGCTAGAGGTCAGAGGAGAATGGACTGACTGATTCAAGCTGATAGAAGATCTACTTTGACTCAAATAAACACTTGTTACAACCAAGGTATGCAGCAAAGCATTTGTGAAGCCACAACATGCACAACCTTGAGGCGGATGGGCTACACCAGCAGAAGACCCCACCGGGTACCACTCATCTCCACTAAAAATAGGGAAATTAGTCTACAATTTGCACGAGCACACCAAAATTGGACAGTTGAAGACTGTAAAAATGTTGCCTGGTCTGATGAGTCTCGATTTCTGTTGAGACATTCAGATGGTAGAGTCAGAATTTGGCGTAAACAGAATGAGAACATGGATCCGTCATGCCTTGTTACCACTGGGCAGGCTGGTGGTGGTGGGGGTATAATGGTGTGGGGGATCCCTTCGCCTTCAGAACTGCCTTAATTCTTTGTGTCATTGATTCAACAAGGTGCTGGCAGCATTCTTTAGAAATGTTGGCCCAAATTGATAGGATAGGGTCAAACACGATATTAGTATGGTGTTCCTAATAATCCTTTAGGTGAGTGTATTTTCATAATTCTAACTGAACAATAAGTGAACATGTTGTCCTGATGGTGGTGCTAGAGGACAAAATCATTAGGATTCATCCTCTGGGGAGCGGGCAAATCCACAGCAAATGTAAGGTCTGAGAGATTTGCACGGACCAAAGTGTTTAATGGACCATTATCAGCATTTTTCAAGATTATGTAGGTAAAAATCAATATATGAAATAATATCTCTCAGCTGGTGTCTTTTGGACTCTGTGGGTGATTGTTAAAACAGTAAGGCAGAGGTCATCTGAGCTGCAGTGCAGCTTTATCTGTTTTCCTGTGAAAATGTGGTCAGTGTTTGGGAGTCCAGAGCTGGTGGATCACTGCAGGGACTGAGTGGGCTCAGTCCGTCTGCTCACTCTGAATGTCAATGTATTCCAGCAGGCCCCGGGGAACCGGCGGGGGTAATGCCGTTCACGCTTAATTGGGTGACAAATCCAACAAACATGATTGTAAACATCCTGAAAGGGATACCTTGACATTTGGATTTTGGTGTGCGGTAGGGTTTTCATTGTTGCACACAGTTGTCACCTTGTTGTGGGGGAGAGTGGAGTTTCTGCATCACACCTCACTGAACCTAAACAGGATTTCTCTGCATTGTTATTAAAGTAATCGCTGTTCGGGGAGGATAACAAAGTTCCACCCCCATTTTGTTTTGGTGAACCCATGTTTCCTGAACCTTCCCTTATCCAGTGTATGCCTGTTTTTCCCTGAATGACTTTTTAACAAATCCTCAAAAAAAAAAAAAATCCACTGTCTGTGTTCAGCTAAGTGATACATGTCAGTGAAGAGGAAGTAATGGAGGAAAATGCTATTACACCTGAAAAAAAGAATCACCCACTTACTACATTTCTAAAACTTTACACAATGGATAGTATTAGTTCAGACAGAGCACTGAAGTTGGACATGTATTAGCTGATTGGCATTAGCAGCTCCATTCTTGATTCACCATCAGCGGCTCATTCAGCAGGGCCACGTTCAGCCCCGACAAAACGTAGCAACAAGTTTTTTAAACTGAAACGGGGGTGCGTTGAACACCCTGTTGTGTGCGCAAGTGCCCTGCCTTTTTATTACCACGGGTTTACAGACACGTCTCTGCTGATTGGGTATCACCTGTAGCCTTGAAATCCAGACCCAAATCCAAAAGATTAAGGGTCTGGCATTGAGTAATGAAAATGGCCTAACTCAAGGGGTGGCACCAAGCATGCATTTGAAAATCTCACTGCATGCAATTGGATAACACTACAACAAATCACAACAATACACAGGGTGACGTATCCAGAGCCCCGTACTCTTAGCTACCAGCGGAGCTAACTGGTAGATTAAACTGTCATCATCTGTTTAGCTTGCCTCTGACCCACCTATATCAGATACACCAATGTGATTGGTGCAGCACGGCTACAGGGACATAGTTAATGAGCATCATTACGCAATGCCAGAGTGACTCGCTGAGCAAATTGTGCTCCTGTGAGAACTCTTGATTTCTAGGGTATATCACCTGTGACACAAACAATAAACGAGAGACATACCCAACATAACTCAAAGCCTGTTTCACATCGTTCAACCAGGAAACTGTAGCAAAACTGTGCACACTGTTTTAAGATTGAACGTGCCCCAGCTGTTTAGCCACAAGCTGACTAGTATCATCCAATCATATTCACAAAGGTGTGAAGCATGGCCATTATAACCTGAGATTTTATTTTGGTTGACGTTAATGTATGTGTTTTTTTTACCATTGGTGGAAGAAGTATTCAGATCCTTTACTTCAGTAAAAGTACTAATAACACACTGTCAAAACAGAAGTAAAAGTATTGCATTGATAGAATGGTATTTTTATATAGTTTTTATTAATGCTTTTGCCCCCAGTCAGATTTTTTCACAAAATGATTTTCGGCAGGTAGACGGCACTACAGGGCACACATTCTGATAGGTAACGGATTTTGGCGTAACACCGGAAAAGCCTGTGTTAGTGACTATGCAGGTAAAAGGTAGCAGGAGATTTAGGCCTAATTGTATTTTAATTTTACTTTAGAAGTTATCTGTTGTAGTAATGGCTGATACTAGGGCAGGTCCCTCACAGAAAAGAAGGAAATAAAATAAACAACTAAAAGGGAAAGACAGACGACAGGCCAAACCCGAGTCACACTCGGTCGGGCTTTCAACAGTTGGAGACAATTAAGGGATTGTATATGATTCAAAAACGTCTCCGAATTGGCCCTCAGGTATGTAATTGTCTATTTCATTCATAAAATAACTGTAGTCTTCACCAACGGCACCCGGCGTGTCCCGTCAGGTTCAGACAAAGATCTTCAGCTCTAGTCTGCGCGATGTGGTTGTATGTCAGAAGCCAAGATTAAAAACGTCCACCTTTTAGCGCATAAGTTTTATTCCTTTTAGTCTGTGTTTGTGTTGGCCTACTATTTTACTACTATACATTATATAGTATGTTAGTGGGGATTCTATAACTATCTCTGATTCTGTACCATTATACAGTATGTTAGCAGGGATTCTATCTACAGCAGAACTCTTGATGTTGTTCACATTCTTAAAAACATAATCAAAGAGCAGGACCATCAACTCCAAATATAACTGTATATCCAGTTGCTATAAATGGTAATTTCTCTGATGTTTCTCTGATTGAACTATCTTTGTCTAGACTTTTGAAATGCATTTTACAGTCTTCCTCAGCATATGGAGTTTGCTGAGTTGTCATGGAAATTGCTCAGTTGTTTAAATTAATGGAAATCATCAGAAGAATCTCAGTGGTGCTCAGGACCTACCAAAATTATTTCACATCTTAAGATCTCTGCTGGCACACCCTAAAAACAGGACCCCCTTACATACAAAAAAATTAATCATCAACCCTTAGACAGATCAGAGTTAAACAGCGTTCTAGTGCATGGTTTGACGAAGTTATACATGATGCTATTAAAACCAGGGAAAAAGCACTTAAAACCTTTCATGGAAGAAAAAATCATGATGAATTTATTTTAAATAAACAAGCAAGAAACAAAACTCAGGAACTTATTATTAGAGACGCAAAATCAACCCACTATAAGAATGATATATCAAATAATAAAGATTACTCAGAACAGCTGGTCTCAAATCGTCAACCTTCCTCTGGGTTATTTAACATCAATAGGGTGAAATCATTCTATAATAAACTTGGAACACTGGCCAAATAATTTTCCTTACGGAAGGTTGAGGTAGGGGAGATGGAAAAAAACCTCTTACAGCTAGACTGCTCTAAGGGCCCTGGGTTAGATGGGTTATCACCTCGGTTTTTACGAAATGTTGCTGCCCAAATAGCCCCTTACCTCTACCATATTTTTAACCTGTCTGTTGAATCTGGTGTTTTCCTCAATGACCTCAAGAGGGCCAAGGTAAACAGGTAAAAAGGGAAACAGCCATGATCCTGGTAAATACACTCTATTTTTTGTGTCTCAAAAAAATTTGAAAAGATGGTCAACAAGCAATTTAATGAATACATGAATAAAAACAACTTAATGTTTAAATTCCAATCGGGATTCAGGAAGTCACACTCTACCGAATCATGCCTACTCTATTTATCCAACATCATACGCAAGGAAATAGATAATGGAAATCTCTGCAGAATGGTGTTATTAGATCTTCAAAAGGCAACTGATACGATGAATCATGACAGACTGATTGCCAAACTTGAGGCCCTGGGGGCAGACAGCTCCACCTGTATGTGGTTTAGGTCTTACCTATCAGGGAAGGAACAATTGGTGATCTTAGGGGGAGTGCTGTCTGACCCTAGTGTAGTTGAATGTGGCATTACGCAAGGAAGCATTCTCGGACAGTCCTTATTTTTGACATACATTAATAATATGGCAGACTCCTGTTCATGTGAACTATTTCTGTACGCTGATGACTCTGCACTTTTAATGTCTCATAAACACCAATCCACTCTAGAGAGTATCCTGAGCTCTGAGCTATCTTCTGTAAACAACTGGCTGATTGACAATTTGCTGTCCCTACATTTTGGTAAGACAGAGGCCATCTTGTTCGGCTCAAAATACAGATTGAATAGATACTTGAAATTTAGAGTCATTTTGAATAATGTTGTGGTCAGTGCAAAAGCATCAGTAAAATACCTGGGTTGCATCCTAGAAAACTTGGATGGCAGGAATATGGCCAACAAGGTTCTGAGTAAAGTCACCGGGCTCACAAGGTTTTCAGCCAGAAACTCTAAATTTTTAGATAGGTCAACAAGGATCGTTTTAGCTAATGCCTTCATTTTAAATAATTTTGAATTTGAATGTACTTGCAGGCCTAACAAACCGACTTAAAGGGATGCTGCAAACAGCACAGAACAAATTAATATGAGTCATTAGGAACTTGGGTCATAGGTCTCATATAGGTAGGGCACAATTTGTTGAGCTCAACTGGCTCCCTGTTGAGTCTTGTGTTATTATGTCAAGGCTGACCATGATCCATTTTGTTGTGTCTTATTACTAAGGTAAAGGACATACAATATGTACACTCATGGCAGCATATCAGAACTGTGTCCTTAAAATTTAAATTTGAAATGTCTTAAATTTAAGACAGTGTTGGGCAAAGGAACCTTTGCCTATATAGGGGCAGTTCAGTGGAACAAGTTAGACCGGCAAATTAAAGTCATTTCCAGCATGAACTCTTTCAAAAGAGAATCAAGGCCTGGTTACCATAGCTCAGTTACTGTTTTTATTTTTATTTATTTAAGAAAAATGTTTTTTATGTTATGTCACTGATTATCACACAGTAAGTAAGTTGTCTTGTCCTGATGTTATGTGTTGAGGACCACAATGGAAATAAGTCCTGGACATTATTTTTCATGTGTAAGGCATTCTTGATACAATTAAATAAATCAAATCAACTCAAATACACTAGAAACAAAAACAATCAACAAGCCTTTGATGTTTTCTTTAAAGTGGCCCTGGTATGTGTAATGCCAATGGGGTCCTCACAAAGTCTGAAAACTAGTAAACACGAGTAAGCGTGTGTGTGTGTGTGTGTGTGTGTGTGTGAGTGAGAGACCTACCTGCTTCATACGTTGTGGCGTGCGCTGTCATACTCCAGGTGCTGGACTTGCGACCCTTGGTTACCATGACAGCAAACTCGTACATGGCGTTTGGTTTGAGGCCGGTGACAGTATGGCTGAGTGCCGTGGTGTCTGCAGACTGGACACACAATAAAGTTGTGAATTTGAACGGTTTCAGAATAAAACTGAAGACGAATATGACAATATTTGTTAAGTCAAAAGACTGAAGCTGCTGTTAAAATTATATATATACATATACATACATATATATATATATATATATATATATATATATATATATATATATATATATATATATATATATATATATATATATATATATATATATATATATATATATATATATATATATATATATATATATATATATATATATATATATATATATATATATATATATATATATATGACTATAGCATACAATATAGATATGTTTACCTTTGAAGAAGACAAATTTGAGACATAATAAAATAAATAATGCCAGAGACTCATAAAACTTTCAGAGTGTCTGTTATGCAAGCATCTTTTTTCCTGTCTGTTGTTGAGATCTTGCGTCCTCAGGTTTGCACTTTAAAGATTATTTTTTATCTAAGACTTCAACGTCAGTGAATATTAACCCCAGCAGCAGCATAACTCGGGGTAATGTTTTCACTTTAAGAGCAGACTTCTGTTCGTCCTTGTGGCACCAAGGAAAGTGTTATTTTCAGAATAAGAAGGAAAGGCTTCTCTCTCTGTCTGCCCACAGCTACAGTTCAATAAGGTGAGCAGGCTGCCTGCCCTTGTATAGATTTCCAGTGTTTAAAGCAGAGTTCAGAGTATTGTTCAAATTTTGTTCAAGTCCATTAAGAAAGAAGTCTCACCAGAACATAGCAAGACCAGTAACACATTTTGTTTTGTTTTCAATACAATCAAAATGACTCCAGGTTACGTTTTCATCTAAGCTGTTTCAGTCAGCTGATAACAGAAGTCTTAATCAATAAATGCTTCGGAAAAAGACAAAAACACAATAGACATGTATGCAACTACTTGTGCATTTCATTATGGACAAAATATAAAATTATAATTTCAACTTTTGACAGCTTGCAAATGTTGAGCTTGAGGTGGGACAAAGTCATCGTTTTGCAAGTCTCATATACTGTAGATACTGTACCCAAGTCGGTTGAAAGTCCCTCACCAGTCATAATGACTGCTGACAGGTTACTTTTAAGTGCCAAGTCAAGACAGTCAAGCCCCAAGTCATAACACATAAGTTTGTCAAGTCAAGTCTAGTTACGCGACCCAAGTCTTACAGCAAAAACACACCGCACGCTGAAGCGCCCCGAAGCGTAGATTTGTGCCTGATCTGTTTCTCCGCGTCTCTCTCTCTCTCTCTCTCTCTCTCTCTCTCTCTCTCTCTCTCTCCCGTGTGTGTGTGTCACTCTGTCTGTCCGTTAGTCGCTCTCTCTCTCCGTGTGCCTGATCACGTGTCTCGCTGTAGACACAGCCAGCCAGGTCTCATGGCAGTTCGTGTAAATGTGACGTTATTTTAATCTATTGATACGTGTTCATGGAGACGTTTTTGTCGGTTTTTGCGTGGCGGACAACACGAAAATGTTAAGTAATGTATTTTGTGGCCACAGCACGAAAATGGTAGGGAGTGATATAAAAAGCCGAAAATCCGCGTAGGGAGGTTGGTCGGGGTGGTGGATGGGTCAAACAACACAGGACTTTCACTTGGGCGAGCGGGGATCGCGTCCAGCATGTGGCGCTTTGTTTCCCGGGGATGGCGTCCCTGCGTGTGGCGTTTTGTCCCGCGTGTTAGGCTACTGTGGCGCGTCTCCCAGCGTTTAAGGCACCCTTTCCCCGTAAGTTTTTTTCCTCCGTCATCCCGTCATTGTGGTGCGTCCCCAGCGGGCCGTCTCGCGGGCCGTCTCGCGGGCCGTCTCGCGGGCGCCTCTCGGCTTATGGAGCATCCTTTTTGGCCGCCTCCCGGCCGCCTCATCCAGCGGGTCTCCAGCGGGTCTCCAGCGGGCTGCCTCGCGGGCGCCTCTCGGCTAATGGAGCGACCTTTTCGGCCACCTCCCGGCGTCCTTTCCCCGAGAAAATAACGTGACATTTACACGTAAAAAACGAGAAAAATGTCTCTGTGAACACGTATCAATAGATTAAGAATAACGTGGACATTTACACGAACTGCCGTGAGACCGGGTTGACACAGCTGAGAAGTCAAGACAGTCAAAATCACCATAAACCTATTATTTTAAAATACACTATGTTTTATTTTTGGAAAGTATCCAGCTGCACTGTGTCCTTCCTGTAAATGATTACCTGCCTGGCTTGACATATTCGTGGCGGAAGAAATAGAGGTGATTCTGAAAGAATTGCTGCAGTACGCGGCTTCGATCCTGCGCGGAGCGGCCCGGCCTGGATGGAAGCCGGTACAAACGGACAGATTGGATAACGTGGGCGGCAAAATTAAAATAGCTCCGCTTTGCGGCTATTCGCGGCGCTTCCGTGCCAGGTGTGTTTTGGCTGTTACTCGTGTCCGGGTCATGTCCACACCTCTGGCAGAGATAACACTAATCTGTGAGCGATGTAGAACAGCTAACGTCTGTGTTTTTACCTTGTACTTTCCACTGGTGGAGTAGCTGGTCTTCCACTTGACGGAGTAGTACCGGACTTCAGACGCCTTCTGGTTCTTGGTCATGGAGTTGTCGGCCCAGGAGACGCGTACCGAGTCCGAGGACAGAGCCACGGCTTGAACCCCCACCGGGGGGATCATGGGAGTGCTGGTGTCTGGCATGGGAGTGGGGTATATTTCAAAGAGGTGGAAGTGGTCATCCTCAGATGGGTCTATGGGGTCTGAGGGGTGGGGGGTGGGGGTGGGGGGTGTTAACGGCAACCAGGGTGTTTGGGGATAATTAATGAAATCATCCAGCGTAATGATGTGTGATAATGAAGATTTATATTTGCAGACGAGAGTGACACAAGCATATATTCCGAATAATATAGGTGGGTTACGTGTCCGTATACACACAGGTGTACAAAAAACACAATAAATACATAAGATGACATGCAGGTTTGGAAGTGAGATGCAGCATGTTTTGTTCAAGACAAGGGAAGATGGAAAGGAGGAGTGGATGGATGAGGAAGTGAAAAACAGGAGAGAGAAGAGAAACAGACAAAGAGGAAGAAGACAGCGGGAGATTAAAGGGCGTTACTTCAAACAGGAAGTGGAGCATCAGATCCACAGAGGGGCAAATGACGAAACACGGCGGTACGAGCTGAAACACAACACCTGCAAGTTTTAGAGTAAAGGAAGTCATTTCAAATATATATCATGTACCATCAGCTGTACAGTTGTAAACTTAGCAACAGTGTTTTCGGGTTCACTGCTAAGTCACTGTCAAAACTTTTAACGGATTCATTCTTTTTTAGATGAGTGCATTCACTAGGTAACAACGCCTGCAGGGCAGCTGGAGATGATGATTTATAATGCAGGAATATCTCTATGAAGTCTGTTCCTGATTGTTTTACTGTTTGTCTCAAAATATTAAAACTTACTGAGACTGCATGAGGGTGAAAAAAATGAACAAGAAATAAGAGACTGCAACTGAATAAAAATGAAATAAATAAAACAATAGAATCACAGCTTCAAACTAACAATAGAATGTATAAATATGAAATATAAATGATACTAAAACTGCTCCAGTTTGTGTCAGATCAATGAGACGAGAGGAAGCCGATCTCTGTCGGTCCCTTTGCAACACACACACACACACACACACACACACAATGGAGAGTACAAAAACATTAGTTCTAGTTGGTGTACAGCTAGACTGTAGTTTGAAACGTTAGCTGAAAAGCTGTAACAATTTGAAATGTTGCTGTACAATTAATTGTCTTAATTAATTAACTTATTAATTGTGGTTATATTACTCTTATGTGACCCAGATAACGTAATAACACAAGAACATGGCCTATGAAGTAAACCACGCCTCTTTATTCTCATAAAACATGACAATTACCATCAACAGTTTAATTATTTAAGCGGTCAAACAAAGAAATGGCGATTATGTCAAAAAATTGGATTGGACTAAAGCTGCAACAATTCTAAAAGTTACTGTACAATTTATTGTCGCAGAAATAATTGCAATTAACAATATAATTGTCTCTTTCAGTCAAGTTTAAAAAATATTCATTTATTTATTACTTTTTCAATCAAATTAAAAGTTTTGAATGAATTCCAGGATACATCTTTTGGTTCTATATCACTGTCATGTGACCCAGATGATGTAATAACACAAATACACAGCCTATAAAGTAAGCCATGCCTCTCTATTATTATTAAAAAAAATTCTAACTTGTTTCTATGAACGTGTATAGGGTCAAGTGCCAATAACTAACAATTGAAATAATAATACAAATATTTAGTCCGACCAATTATCACTTATATAATTACAATTATATTATTATATATTACAATATCTAAACAAAATCAAGAACTACCATAAACAATCATACCCCTTGGTATGACTTTAGCTAATGTTGGCAATTAATTGCGGTTAAACAAAGACACCGCGGTTATAGTAATTGACAATTAGATAATTATGTAATAATTGTTACAGGCCTAGATTAGACAATTATGTAATTATGTAATACAATTATGTCACACACACACACACACACACACACAAACACACACACACAATCTGCACAATCTGGACTGTTGTCAGGCCAAAGTGGTCTACAGGTACAAATGGGCTTTCTGTTACCATGTGGGTCAAAACCACTTAACTGAGCGACTTCTTTTTGATGATGTCACATTGCTCCAAAAATCCCAATTCCTGTGTAGGGGAGTACAATGTTCTGAGTACTGAAGGAAACGATGGAGAAAGCTATTACAGTAAGACCCAAATCCACAAGGAAAATGTGCCGTTGGAAAATGTTCCTTTCACTCTGTTTCCATGATTCCATAATTTAAACCAGAGAGAGACAAAGACAGAGAGAGAGACAGAGAGAGAGAGAGAGAGAGAGAACCAAATATTTCCAAAAATTAGAAAAACACATAGCTGGCTTCCCTGTCTACAGTGAGGACAAAAAAGCTGAAGAGGGAAGAAGATAAAAGTACAGCACGCTAGCAGCTAAATATGTCTTCTCCTGCCACGAAATAAGGCAAAATAAGTAGAGAATTGTGTGTGTTTTTTTATATTATTATTGTTTCAACGTACCTTTTGAGGGACATGCACAGAATTTGTTTATTATCTGCAATGATATAATTATCCTGTTTGCTTGTATTATTATATCTGATGTATTTACTCCTTGTTGTGTGTATGTTTGCTCCTACGCTTTGGCAACACAGGTGTATTGATTTTGTCATGCCAATAAAGCTAATTGAAAATGAGAGAGAGAGAGAGAGAGAGAGAGAGAGAGAGAGAGTTAGAGAATTAGAGAGAAAAAGAGAGGGAGCAAGAGCGATGAAAGAGGTGTTTGGAGCTGCGGGCTGAGCTGCAGCAGGCGGTGTCGTGGTGGAACTGGTCGTCCAGCATCCCAATAACGCTCCGGTCAGGACAGAATGCTGATGAGGACGGAGGACACGCCTCCTCCTGCGCCTCCCTCCGTCCCTTCCACCCTTACTATCCACATCACTCCGTCTGCTCTTTTTTCTGCACTCCCCTTTTTCCTGCTTCTCGCAGCCGTGCTGCACATCTCCCTCTTTTCCTCCTTCATTTCTTACTCCTCCCACTGAACTCTAACCTTCCTCTTTCCTTCCTTCCTTCCTTCCTTCCTTCCTTTCCCACCCATTGCTTATCCCCCACACTTCCTCTCTGCCTCGCTTCCTTTCTACTTCCTCCCTCCATCCTTTCATATTGCTCTCACCCCCCCCCCCCCCCCCCTCCTCCTTCTCTCTCTCTCTGCAGTCCTCCAGTCCTTGATTAAATGGGAGCGTGGCGGTGGGTTGAGGATCAGTTCAGTCTCTGCAGTGTGTGGGCGGTGAGGCGAGGACGAGGCAGTATATTAACAAGGATCCCACCGTTAACGAGACGTTTTTTAAAGCTCTCGTTAAAAAAAAAAAAAAAAAAAACGACAGAGAGTTCAGCTTGTCCTGGCATGACAAGCCAGAAAGTGTGTGTGTGTGTGTAAATGTCTATCTATGTGTGTGTCACTGTTGATGACCTTGTCAGAACAGTAATGGGTTTAGTTTCTGTCTCAGCCCTCAGGGTCTCAGCTTATCAACTCCTGACTGTCACACCACAACTCCATGTGAGACTGGGTGTCTCCGTCCAACTTCACGTGTCTCCATATGAACTCCCGATGTCTTTTTAAACCTACAAAAAATATCCAGATATGTCTAGGAATCTTTAAAGAACTTCAGATGTCTCCGTGTTTGTCAAGAGAATTCCACGTGTGGTTACGTATTTCTACAGAACTCCAGATGTGTCTATGAAGCTTCCACGTGTCTGTGTATGTCATAATTCTACAGAACTCCTCATGTGTCTACATATCTCTAAAGAATTCCAGATGTGTCTCAGTATATTTATAGAATTCCAGATGTTACATTTTTCTAAATCACTCCAGATGTGTATACACAGCGCTCAAGAATTCCAGATGTGTGTTTGTTCCTCTATAGATCTCCAGAGGTGTATTTGTGTTTCTAAAGAACTCCAGATGTTTTGACATGTCTATAGAACTCCAGATGTGTTAACATATGTCTATAGATCTCCAGATGTGTTTACATGTCTATAGAACTCCAGAAGTAAATACATTTTTCTATAGAACTCCAGATGTGTTAACATATGTCTATAGAACTCCAGATGTGTTTACATATGTCTATAGATCTCCAGATGTGTTTACATGTCTATAGAATCCAGATGTGTTTACATGTCTACAGATCTCCAGATGTGATTACATATTTCTAAAAAACTCCAGATGTGTTTACATATGTCTATAGAACTCCAGATACGTTAACCTGTTTCTAAAGAACTCCAGATGTGTTAACGTATGTCTATAGATCTCCAGATGTATTTACATATGTCTATAGAACTCCAGATGGCACCCCCCAGGACAGATGTATCGCCTATAGAACACTGAGCTAACCAGGAAATCAGCGTACTTCATTTTTTAAGTAGAATTAAGTGAATTAACTTATTCTAAACTGCTGTATCAAAAAAAGGGAGATCAAGGTACCCAAGAAACCCATATAGGACAGAATTATTATTCAAAGCAGATTCTTGTTCTATATATCTCTGAACGTGTCTGGAGGGAGTCTCTGAAAGTCCACTCAGTCTGGGCAGCAGCAGTGGAGTCTGATCCCTATGCTGTGCAGTGTAAAGATGTATTGTCATACCACGCAAAAGTCCAAAGCGTTTTCTGGATAAATCTCAACATGTGTGGTGTATAAACATCTCCTAAATCTTGATTTTGTTCTGTGTGGCTACAGTGTGTCCCAATGTATTATCCTTTCTTTCTCAAGCCCTCTTTCTCTCCTTGTCCATCACTTTTCTCACCCTGCCGTGTCCCTTTCTCTGCTTCCCTCCTCTTTCCATGAGCAATAATTAACATCCATCAAATCTCTCTCTCTCTCTTTCTCTCTCTCTCTCTCTCTCTCTCTGATCCATATCACACCTTTATCCCCCCACTCATGCTCTCCTTCTTTATTGCTCATCCCTTTTTATATTCAAGAAAATTTAATCAAAGACAATGATCATGAGTAAAACACATATCTTTTTTTTTTTTTTTTTTTTTTTAAGTTCACTATAAAAACATCCCATAACGAAGGTTAATAAACTGTGGTAAGTGGACTGGTCTCTGAGATGTTTTTTCACGGGACTTTCATCGCGTCACAAGGGGTCAAAAAACCTCCGAAATGTGCCATTTTTATGAGAGTAATAAAGGATTTATGTCAGCTGCAGGGCCGACTGTTTAATTCATAAGACGAGACTTGGAGGAGAGCTGGATGTGTTTCATTTATCTCACTTCACCAGACCATAGTCTGCAGGAAGAGCTAATGAGTCTCGCACTCACACACAGTCAGTAATGCAATGGGAGTGAGCCATTACACACACCATATATGAATAGATAGGCACACATTGTTACAGTTCATAAGTCTTACACACACACACACACACACACACACACACACACACACACACACACACACACACACACACACACACACACACACACACACACACACACACACACACACAGACAGTTGTGACTGATGTGTGTAACACTTTCCTAAGGATGAATATTTCAGGACTCTGTTGGATTCAGATTGAGGCCTGAATGTCAAACTGTCAGTTCAAAATCTTTCCTCCTGAATCAGAGTCCTCCTACATATCAACTCAAACACAGCCGATACAGATCGTGTCCCCAAAACCAAGACAAATTTAGGAAAGCTACTTCTACGGCTACCTTCGTTAATACTGCTGTGAGCTGTTAGCTTACCTAATACTGCTAAAGCCAGCACTCAGGCGGCTAGTAGCCTACCGCTACTACAATTAGTTCACTGTCTGCTGCTATTACCACTATTACTGCTGCTACTATCACACAAATGCTACAGCTAGTGCTAAAGCTGCTGCTACTGTGTATATGTGTGTGTGTGTGTGTGTGTGTGTGTGTGTGTTGCTAGTAGGGCTGCACGATACGGATAACTTTTGAACGTTATATTTCAACCACTTTCCTTTCAACTGACACAATATAAATGTTTTGTGTCTATCGAAATATGTCACAGCTTATCGCAATGTGTATAATGCGCCAGTTAATATTGTGATGACGATAAAAAAAAACAATATATGTGCAGCCCTAGTTGCTAGTTGTTCTCTTTTTTTTCACGCAGTATGTGTTGTTGAAACTTTTTTAATACAGCATAGACGCCTGAGCGGGCTCGACTGATCGACATTGCGGTCCTGTATCCTCTAGTAGTTTTTCTCATCTCCACCCCAAAGAGTGTTGATCGGAGCTTTTTAAATGTCTGGAGCTCTGCAGGGGCCCAGGGCTGCAACGTATTCACAATTCACTGCTCCAGCTTTTGATTCTGTATGTGTGTAGACCATTAGTACAACAACCATACTAAATCCAACGAAGCCAGGGGCAATTCCAGGACTTTTTAAGTGGGGTGGCACAGTGCGGGCCCAAAATCAGTCGGGGGGTAGGGGGACATTTGATGAGAACTCAGGGGGGCCAATCATATTTCAGAGGGGGCAGGTGCCACCCCATGCCCCTCTTTTAGCACCACCCCTAGCTGAAGCTACAAAAATTGCTAAAGCTATTCCTTGTTATACTAACACTGCTAATGCTACTGCTTTAACAGCCAATACTGCTACTACTGTTTACCTGACATAAATATGTTGAGTAGGGGAGAGTCGCTTTAAATTAAACACGTGACTCATGACTCATCACGTTGGCATGTGGCCAGTAGGCCTAAACGATACTAAACATTTCTGAGAAATATCTACAGGATTTATCCACTCTGCAGGGATCCATTTTCCCCAATGCTTGCTTTTCAACAGATAGGGAGAGGAAGAGAAGGCTGATTCCAAGTTTTAATTCTGTTTAATGTAATGTAATGCTGACTGGAAGTTTTCTGTCAATACACCTTGCAATATAAATCAGATTAGGGTTGTTTAGTGTTTTTACAGCTTCCATCAATCACACTAGATAACTATGTAGGGGTAATCAATGTACTTGCCAACTTGACGGACACAAATTAGACAACTGGTACATCCAGTAAGTTTCAATAATCATTATATATATATATATATATATATATATATATAAAAAATAATAATCATTATGTCTTATAGCTATTATCTGATCGCATCCTTGGTATGAAATCAATGTAATAAAGTTGCTTGACTAAAATATTGTTGATTTGCCGTGACAACTATTTGTTTTTTTGCAGTTTTTTAGCTGTTTTACAACCGTAGCTCATGCTTTTACAACTGAGACTCACATTCACTTCAATTGTAAAATCAGTCATTGTCTACTTTCGGTTTTATTCCTCATAACTCTCTATCGAACAACTTTAACTGGCTTATGATAGCAGAGTGAAAAGAATGAAAAGTTAAAATTGTGGAGACTTTCCCCTGCAAATGCTTCGTCTACTGCTAATGCCGCTACTGCTACTGCTGCTACCACTACAATTAATAAGGCTAGTACTATTTCTACTACTGCTTTTTAGTTCTTCTACTGCCAATACTGCTACTGCTAATGTGATTAGTATCAGTATTGATAGTGCTATTGCTATTGCTGGTACTGATATGATGAAAGTACTATTAGCCACTTTGCCAGCATATTCACAGCAGTCTACTGACACTGACAGTTACACTCAGGTTTAATGACACCACTATAAGTTGTTTATGATAACAGACACATGTAGGCCATTTTCTCATGTTTTAAAATATTACATATGTAAGTAAAACAATCCCCTGCAACTGCTACGTCTACAGCTACTGCTGCTAATGCTAATGCTAGTACTGCTGCTACCACTACAATTAATGATGCTAGTATAGGGTGACCAGACGTCCCATTTTGACTGGGACAGTCCCGATTTTGAGTTGCCTGTCGGGACGCTAAAATGTCCCGGTTTACACCAACCACTATGAAATTGTCCCGGTTGTCAGCAATTACATAGCCGACATGGTGTTATTATAGCCCGATCATAAACTATGCATCTGTGCAGCCAGTGTTAGTGTTACAATGTATATTTGTAAACATTGTTGCAATGGCTGGACGTTTGATATTCACTTGATATTCGATTTTAACTTCCCCTTCGTTCGAGATCGACAACGCGATTCAGGTCAATGACATGATCAGGGTCAAAGAAAGTTGACAGTGTCAAGAAAAAACACCTACAATTATTATCGCTAGAGATTTGTGTCTGACATAAAGCTTCATAGCACTTCATCATCTGTTCTGTTGCTAGGTTCTGTGTAAGGGGCCGTCGAGAAATTACTGTTTCGGTAGATCGGCAATGACAGTAGGGATGCAAAACATTGGCTATTTCTTGAAAAAATGTTCATTAATAATTCTTTTTCATGATGATTGCATTACTTCCCAATACATACAGTTATTATTTCTGGAAAATATGAAATAAAAATCTCATTCTCTACGCTACTTCCCAATCACTCACTGCTAATTACTACAGGTCACAGTTTCCTGAAATGACAATTTATATGGAAGCAGGACTCAATTGTCTTTGAAAAATATTCACCAAAATTCAATGAAATTAGTTTCTCTCATTCTGATTGCTGTAGTACTTCCCAATCACTCACTGCTACAGGTCCTGAAAAGACAATTTATATGGAAGCAGTCCTCAATTTTCTCTGAAAAATATGACCTGGGCTGGCACAAAAAAAATCGTGCTGTCCTGTCCATTTAAGGCGGAAAAGCCCCCAAAAATAATCTGTACACTGAGCACTACGGTCACGCGCAAAGTGTCCCGGTTTTACTTCCGGGAAATCTGGTCACGCTATGATAGTACTAAAGTATAGTACTATTTCTGCTACTGATTTTCTAGTTTTTCTTCTAATGCTAATACTGCTACTGCTATTGTGATTAGTATCATTATTGACAGTGCTATTGCTACTGCTGGTACTGATACACTGTGTTACACTGCTGTCACTTTTAATGAAAGTACTATAGCCACATCGCCATCACACTCACAGCAGTCACACTTACACTTACACTTAGGTTACTGACACTGACATACCCATCATGTACACTGATATGCAACATGTTATTATATCTGCTACATATATATGTAGACATCACCAGTGTGCTGTGATTATTAGCTGTGTATTACAACTACAGTGATTATCAGTGTGTGTGTGATTATACCTGTCAGAGATCGAGTGACAGCGCTCTCATACAGCGGGACTCCCTCGCCGGCATTATTGAACGCCTTCAGGGAAATCACATAGTGCGAGCTCGGCTCTGAGAGAGAGAGAGAGAGAGAGAGAGAGACATAGAGAGCATTTAGTAAATACAACATGGTAATTAGGGGTTCTCAAACGTATTACTCAAAGATCCGCTGCTGATTTTTATTCAAGGTCAGAGGTCCAAAACAATTGGCAATAACAACATTAAATCAGCTCACTTAGAATTTTATAGCAACATACATTCAAGTTGAGTACTTTGTTTTCCTGGTTAACTTTGAACCAATACTGCTACCTGAAATTTGGTACCGGTTCCCACAATATTCGGTACCTACTTTTGTTATTAAAATGTATCCGGATGTGGACCTTGGTCCAGACTTTGAGAAGCCCTGTAGTACATTATCATTTTAAGATGTAACTTTTGAAATAACTTGCTTTCTCATCATTTCATTTCTTATTCCTGGTGGTGACCTTTAGCTTACCCAGTAGAGTGCGGCCAGACGTAGGCCGAGTCCTTTGCAGCTGCCCGGGTTTGAATCCGACCTGCTCACCCCCTTTTCCTGTCTATCCACTGTCACTATCACATAAAGGGAAAATCCCTCCCTCTCCAATAAAAAAAAATTATCATGTCTTGCACACCAGCGCAGAACAAAATCCTAGTAAATAACGGTGGTTGAGGTTTAAGAATTCATTTGGAAAACTTCCTCCGGGATTAAAGGACGTGACTTTTGCTCAATGGTGTTTTAAGCCCCCAACGAGGACTTCAAGGCAGCGCTGCGACCGTCGACTTCAAGGCACTTAACCCTAACCCTAACCCTAACCATTGCCTAATCCTAGTGCCTTCCAGGCAGCGCTGCCTGGAAGACGACGTTGGGGGCTTAAAACTCCAAACACCGTGACAGCAGACGTCTGAACTGATTGTCATGCCGCCGCTCGCCGCTCCTGGCGTGATGATGCTGCACGCTCGCTCCGTGTAGCGTCAAACCCTCGCATCAGTTAAACAAACACGCCGGCTCCGCTCCCCCGACGCCTCGCCGCATGAATTAATGATCACTATGAATTATAAATGCCATGTACATATGTGCCCTCGCTCCCATGTGTGCATGCAACACGACAGCTGGATTTCATTTTTTCATTACTCCTCCATTATGAGACCTGAGACGGGGACATTTTCAATCCGCCTATAAGAAAGTGTACTCGATTTGTTATTGTCTTTTTTGGCATGCAGATTGCTCGTTGTGGTCGCTGGGGAGGATGTTTTCTCTTATTTGTCCTTTTCAGAATTAGATTTCCACCTCAAGCAGCTTTCCTTATTACATTTCTTTGAATTATTGATGGTAATTAAATGGGGGATTTGATCATCATAATGAATTACTGGGACAGCGAGGCGCTGAGTCAATACCGGCACTTTGTCGGCAGGAGCAGCGGAACTCGGGGGATGGAAACAAGAAATATTGCGTGTTGATAAGTACAGTACATTGGAAATGATGTACTATTTTTTCCTCACCGAGGTTTTCGATGGAGTAGTATCTCTGCTTGCTGTCCACTCGCACCGTCTCGGCATAGGGACTTCCCACTCCGTAGCCGATGATGTAACCCCGGACCAGGATGTTTGGGCTGAGGGGCGGAGTCCAGGACATGATGATGCTGTTGGGCAGCGGCCTGACGTGCAGCGAGCTGGGCTGGTCGGGCACCTGACTCTCTGCAAAAAACACAGACAGGGACAACGTCACACCAAACACCTGAGAATTTCCACATCACTTGCTAACTTCAAAACCAATCTGTTTTACAGCTGCCCCTTTTGAATATTTATCTCAGGCTGTTACTGGTGTTATCATACTGGTCTTGCTATTGTTTTTCTTAGTTTTCACCTAGTGAAGTGCCTTTGACTACCTTTTAAAGCGCTATATAAAATAAATGTATTATTATTATTATTATTATTATTATTATTAAAGAAGAAGACAACAGGAGGTGGATGGTACTCATAGTGCCTTCCATTTAGGGCTGTGCGTTCAGAGGAAAATATGTAATTATTTTATTTTATTATTTTATTCAGTCAAAATTTTATTTTATTATTTTGACTGAAATTGCGATGGCGGTGTGATTCACGACATTGGAAGGAATGATCATTTTTGTACCGTTATTCTCATTTTCATTGAAAAATATTAAAATTAAAAAGTTTTTTTGTGAGGATCTGTACCAAACAAAGATTTTTTTCTTTAGTCTGTAGGATAGGGTTTGTAGGCCGGGATTCCTCCGCAGCACCACAAGACTTCATTCAGAATGGTTTGACACATTGTTTGCCTGTAACAAATATTGCGCCCTCTCTGCAACTTTGGATATTGCAGTAGTCCATGTTGCAATTTCGATTAATTGTGCAGCACTAGTTCCATTTACCTCAGAACTTGGAAGACGCTGAATGCGTTTCATTTACAAGTCAGATTTTCATTGTCAATCTTCTGAACGTAGACATACTGAGAAATCCAGAGAGAGTTGTGTGGAGCTGATAGTCTTAATTAACTTTGTAGCAACTCATTTCACAATGGCTTGAATGTAACGGACCTCCATTCATTAATATCAAAAAGTTAGCGACTACAGCTTTAAAGTTGCAGTCACATAATGGTCCCTAAAAGACATTAGTTTGTTTGGTTTAAAATTTAAATTTGTTAGCACCTAATACACTGTTCTACCACACAGTTTCTAACACATTGTTTGTCAGGTTGCTATTTAGCTTAATTTAGTGATGTTACGTTCTGTGCCGAGGCTTCGTAGAGGGTATCGAGAAATCCCGGAAGTTGTCCGTGAGGCGGTCCTAAAACTGGAAAGTGGCAGGGGTTTCGCCAGGCAGAGCCCTGAATGTGATCGTGTAGATCATAGATGTAATAAAGCCGTGTGGATTCAATGAGGTAATTTGTCTAAAACGATACACACCTCAATATACGCTTACCCGGACAACTTCCCACATTTCTCGCACGCTTCGAAGCCTCAGCACAGAACGTTACGTCGCTAGGAGGGACTTGGCCTCTGTATTTCTGTAGTCCTCCGCCACCGTCAGCTCTAAAGCTCACCCTGTTAGCACCAGCAGCAGCAGGTACTTAGAGCAGCCATGGCTAACAGATTCTAACCCTTTTGCGCTGTATTAAGCCCTAATAAGCCCTGACACTTTCTGTTATTTTCCAGCGTCCGATTGGATCAGATTAGCGTCCTCTCTGTCCTCAGGGGGAGACGCTTCATATCACTTTCTTGAGTGATAATCCATTGAAATGAGATTTGTGTCTCCCTCAGTCCCGGCGTGGAAACACAGTTAGCATGGATGTGTTTGTTCTACTTTTCCTGCTAGAAAATGATTAGGTGACCAAACCTAAGAGCTGGTTTTCTCACTTTTTAAAAACCTTCAAATAAAAACTTGGAAGACATTTTTTCTAACTTACTTCCACTTAGAATCTTTCCTCGCAAACAGTTTTTTTCTTATTTAATGTTGGGTAACACTTTAACCCCCTCTATTTAGCATTTATAATCAGTATACAAAGATGGAATGGACTCATTGATGATTCATTGACATTCATTGTCTATTAATAGACAACAGATCCACTTATGGGTGCTGACAGGAGAAGTAGTTATTCAAAAGTAACACGTTCAAATACATTAATAAACACTTACTTTACTTGTAACAATCCCTGTTGGGGACAAAATGTATCCCCCCCCTACATGGTACTTTGTTGAATTGACGAGTAATACTTGAGTTTTTACCTCGTACTTCAGTTGTAGTTTGTCTATAATTACCAACTTATTACCAGTGGTAGTTACCTAATAATGTAAAAGGAAGGGTCACCATTGAGATTAGCCAGGAAAATTGAGCGTCATGCAGCAATGACAGTTAATTTTAGGCTAGTCTATGTCCATGATGTACCACTTCTGGGATTCGTCCGTTGCCGACGGAAATTCTGCCGGATTTCACTCATTTGTCCGTCCCCTTCTGCTTCCTTTGTGTTGGTGTTCTAACCTCCGGTGGATTTGTGAGGACTATGGTTAACTGCTCCTCAGATCTCTGCAGGGTAAATCCAGACAGCTAGCTAGACTATCTGTCCAATCGGAGTTCTCTGTTTGCACGACTAAAACTACTTTTGAATGTACACATTTGACCAAAACAAGTTCCTTCCCAAGCCTATTTAGCAGAGGCACCGTGGCTCCGTCCGGTGCTTAGCTCCGCCCAAGACAATTGTGATTGGTTTAAAGAAATGCCAATAAACCAGAGCACGGTTTTTTCCCATCCAGGAATGCTGTGTGGACTAGCCAGACCCTCCTCTGTAGTGCTGGGGAGGAAGGTCTGGCAAAGTGATTCCTACTGGGGATTTCCACCGAATGCAGAACGGCTGCGGAACGGCTCCTTGCTCCTCCGTCCGTCAACACACACCAGGTCTGGATTTGCTACGTAACGGCTGCGGCCATGACTGACAGCTGAAGTCACGAGGACCCACGAGATCTCGCAAATTCAGGTAGAATAGAACCATCCAGAGGAGTAGAGGGGAAACGACTCTGTGCTGTGTTTTCAAGGTGTAGTGCAGGGAAATATGATCCGGCGTGAGCACGGTGGATTTTATTTTGAAAATTAACCGTTTTTTTTATTTTGCTTATATCTGCCCTGTGCTGAATTACTGCGGAGCTCTCCAGGATCCGGCAAAAACAGAAGCTCTGCTCCGTTCTGCAGTCAGTGGATATACACACATTGACTTTAATGGAAACCTAATGACTCCGACACCATTCCGGAGCGGATCCGCAGACGTTCCGCAACCGGGGGAAACTCCACACCCCTGCTCTAAAGCGTTGTGTTTTATGTTGACACCACGTTGTGCTATTTCATTTTAAGATTATTTTCCACTGAATATTGAAGTTCATAAATCAGTGTTTGGGCATGGATGGCCCAGTGGCTCTATATCCATGGTGGTATTGGAAGGGGGATTTAATTCTTGCATGTTTTGTTTTGTTTTGCATGATCAAAAAACAGTCCCGCTCCCCATTTGCACTTTTGTCACTTCCAGAAGCTGAGGAAGAAAGGGTTTTGGGTAAAAGCAGAGAGAGTAAAACCCACGAGTATCTTTTCATTATAGAAATGGAATTTATTCTTTTGTAGAAAAATGACTTTTTGTACCATTGCTTTGTAACTGTGACAGAAAGTTTGTCTATCTCTGTGATCTTGAAAACCATGTATTACATTTGGAAGTACTGCTTAGAAATAACAAATGGGGGAGTTTAAGTAAAGTGTTTCAATTTCTTTGACAATATCTTGTGAAATAGGTTTCATTTTTTGTCTCTCCTCTGCGGTCCTCTCTCTTACTTCCCTTTCCTCTCTTTTCCTCTTCCTTCCACCTCCCCCTCCTCCCTTCCTCCTCCCCTGGGGGGAATTTTCTGTCCATCCATCCGTCTCCTTGACTGCTTAAATATGTATGTGTGTGTCGGGAGAGTGGAGGTATTTACATGCTGTTGTACAAATAACTGCAAACTGCTGTCACACACACGCACAGACACACACAGGCACAGACACTCTCTCTCTCTCTCTCTCTCTCTCTCTCTCTGTTCTTACCATCCAGGTCGTTCTCCGGTGTCTCAGCGGTGTACCAGTCACTGACCGGACCGGTTCCATTGGCTGTCATGGCTGATACTTGGAAACTGTACTGACTGCCCTTCTCTAGACCTGGGGAGAGAGAGACAGAGAGAGAGACAGAGAGAGAGAGAGAGAGAGAGAGAGAGAGAGAGAGAGAGCGAGAGAGAAAGATGTGAGGTTGAGACAGAGATGCACTTCCTCCTACAATGCAAATCATTTGATGAAACAAGTAACATTTATTCTAACAAATGTAACTGTAATCCTAGATTTCAAAGAGCTAAATGACCTTTTATTTCTTTAAATTATAAATCCTCCAGGGAGAAGGAGACAGGACACGCCTAATATGTACAAAAATGCCACAACCTTAGGGACAGTGAATGACACACTCACACACGCATGCACGCACGCACACAAGAACACACACACACACACACACACACACACACACACACATTTCTTTTATCCCTCCTGTTGTCCTCGGGTCAAATTTGACCCATTTCCAAAAAGTTTCAATATCAGAACTTTGGGTTTCTTTCCACCAAATTGTTAAAAAAAAATAACATGGATGGTACATACAACACTCTTCACAAGTAAAATAAATGATCAGTTCACTACTTTCATTGAATTTGTGGGTTTTATTCAATCTTATAGCATTTGAAGAAAAACTGATGAATAAACGTTGAAAAATGTGACAAAAATGTCAGAAAAAGCTCAGAAAAAAATCAACAAAAAAGATTTTTCTTAAAAATAGGTCCTATGTTAGGGTCAGGGTTAGGGTTAGGGTTACATTTCATCTGTGTAATTGGCTACCAAATTGAGAGAAAGGGGGATAAAATCTGATAGAAAGTTATGAAAAAGGAAATGTTGGAACATAGGGACTAATTTTGGAAAAACATCTTAGAAATGTGGGAACATAGGGCTGTGGGAACATAGGGCTGTGGGAACAACTGTCTCAACTGGTTATTACTATTCACTACTCTACTGTATCGTGTATATTAAAGTGATAATACATGTTAAATGTGTTGTCTTTAAATCTCCCCAGTAACGTTGCAATTTATCATGTTATTTATTGAATTGCAGGTCTTACAAAGGATTGATTATTGCTGACAGCCAGGCAATGGGCGGATCAGGCTCAACACACACAAACAAACACCTGCCACTGGGGAATGAATTCCTGTGCGGACAGACGTTTGAAGATAACCATCAGTGGAAAATAATGGAAAGGAAGATCAGTTTCATTCAAATCCTGCAAACCGCAAATTGAAATAATAGCTGGTGGCAGTGTGAATACAGACACACACACACACACACACACACACACACACACACACACACACATGTCCAGACTTACGCAAATGCAGATTTTCTTTCACAGAAGAAAAAACACTACAGATACATGCATAAAACAAAAACAGACACAAGCTGAATCCAATGTGTAAGCCACCCACACACAAACGTTTCCAGACACACACACACACTAAACAAGCCTGGTTAATAGGCAGATTTTTATAATCTAGGTCCAAACAATCAGACTGATTGAGTCTAGATCCACTCAATTCCTTTGGAAAGGGAAAATGAGAGCAAACA
Organism: Perca flavescens; assembly: GCF_004354835.1. Lineage (NCBI taxonomy): Eukaryota > Metazoa > Chordata > Actinopteri > Perciformes > Percidae > Perca > Perca flavescens. The sequence continues at coordinate 2,349,967 of NC_041346.1, forward strand.
TTAAAGCATTTGTTTTGGTAATATTCTATAAATGTTTTATGGTCAACAAATCCCACCTGTGAAAAGGTACCAGAAATTGTTGGGTTCGATGGCCTCTTGGTCTCCACGGCGACCGGTCTTCCTGTATTTGATTTTGTAGGCGGAGATGATGCCATTCTGGGCGCTGCGCGGGGGCGGCTGCCATGACACCTTGATGCTCTGAAAGACAATAAAGACGGAGAAAACAATAAGTAAACTAATCGAGCTGTAAAACAACATCTGGCTGAGGCCATGGGCGGAGTCTGAGACAATGGGCACATAAGCAGAAGTAAAAGCCCCCCCGCCCCAACATGGTAGAAAGACCCCCAACTGAAAGAGACAATGTCGTTTTGCATCTCTTTGAAGTTATTTTGTGTCCCTTTGTGCTCATTTTGCATCTCTTGGTAGTTACTGTGTGCTAATTTTGCATCTCTTTGTAATTACTTTGTGTCTCTTTATGCTAATTTTGCATCTCTTTGTAGTTGCTTTGCGTCTCTTTATGCAAATTTTGCATCTCTCTGCAGTTACTTTGTGACGCTTTGTGCTCATTTTGCATCTCTTGGTAGTTACTTTGTGCTAATTTTGCATCTCTTTGTAATTACTTTGCATCTCTTTATGCTAATTTGGCATCTCTTTGAAGTTGCTTTGTGTCTCTTTGTGCTAATTTTGCATCTCTTTGTAATTACTTTCCGTCTCTATGCTCATATTCCATCTCTTTGCAGTTACTTTGCATCTCTTTGTGCTCATTTTGCATCTCGTTGTAGTTACTTAGCGTCTCTTAGTGCTCATTTTGCATCTCTTTGTAATTACTTTCCGTCTCTATGCTCATATTCCATCTCTTTGTAGTTACTTTGCATCTCTTTGTGGTCATTTAGCATCTCTTTGCAGTGGCTCTGTGTCACTTTTGTTGTCAGTCTATTTGGAACTGTTTTGAGACTCTTTGCAGTTGCTTTGTATCGGTTTGTGGTCCTTTTATATAATTTGTAGGTATAGTTTGAGTGGTGTGGAAACAGCTGGATAACTTTTGGAGATATTGTTTGGGTTTCTTAGATTTGGTTTTGTAATGCGCTGTGGCTATCTGCTAGAGATGCTGGGTTCTGGATTCTGAAGTCAGTTCTGCTCCCCAATATGTAGTTTGGTAAACACATTACAGACATGTTTAGGGACAGATACGGTGAATTACATTCGGATTACCCATATCACGACTATATTTGAAATATGAAATTAAAAAGACAAAACAACAAGAACACATCTATTTCGCTGTGTTTATTACATCCCCCCCCCCCCCCCATTTCAAAGCATTATCTTTGCAAAGATACTATGGCAATGCAATGGGGGATTTCAAATGATGATAAATAGTTTAAGATTTCTACCACCTGTTACCACGATGTATCACAAAGATCTGGTGATGCACGTTTGTCTTTATATTTTATTTCTTTTTCTATTGTGTTATTCTGGAATCGTTCTAGTAAAGGCCTGGGGTAGTTTGAATTTCAAAGCATGTTTCTATGAGTGTGCATGTGTGTATATACATTACATAAATCTCTATTTGAATATGTATCTGTGTGTGTTTGTTTGTGTGTGTTGCATGAATTTTAATTGCTTTATTTGCATGCTAACTACCCACCTCTGACACAAACACACACATACACACACACACACACACACACAGCAGATGTTTGCTCGGCCCCCAGTGTGCTCTGTTCTGTGAGGCAGCTGCCATCAACCATTCTGCTGATATACAGTACTCAATACGACCCTGTACATGTGCGCGTTTATGGTTATTTGTGTGTGTGTGTGTGTGTTAGATAGGCTGAACATAAATGAAGATTAATGAATTAGAAAAGTAGAAAAAAGATTCTCTCTCTCTCTCTCTCTCTCTATGGTGTATCCCCCTCTCTCTACCTCTTTCTCTTTTTTGTCTCAACCTTAAGTCTTTCAGAGCTTTTCCTACTAGTTGTGTATATACTGGACTACTCCTGCAACTGCCAACAATATAAATTACAAATGAATGGGATCCTTTGCGGATTTAAATCCAGCTCTGTGTCATGGCAGTGTGGGCGGTGTATTTAGATGAACGGTGTTAGGGGCCAGTGCATGGAGCTCTCCTGCGGAGCGCGGCAGCGTGTCATGTCATTCGGCGAAATCCCTGCAGTTGTGGTCTTGACCGGTCTTAAAATAATATCCAGAGTCCTCTTTATCTGAGACAGAGACAAGACCGAGTAAAAATGCGGCTGGTTCCGAGACGAGACCTTCAAAAATGTGGTCTTAAGATCGCTCTTGACACCAAGGCCGATCTCGAGTACTACAAAACTGGTGCCAAGAAAGGAAAAGACTAAAACAGCTAGCAAGCAAACATGGATGGTTTCAAATACGTCAGAAAATGGGTCTGACATTGGCTTTACAAATGTTTTATGCGGATGGAAATGCATTTTCGGAATTTTCGGAGGACGTTTAAATGCAGCATTGCTTCAAAGACTGAGCAGATCGAACACTTGTTAACGGACTCAAATCTTGATTATCTTTGTTTAACGGAAACTTGGTTAACTCCTACTACTCCCTCTTCTATAGTGAAAGTGTCGGGATACAGCTTGTATAGACACGACAGAAACAAGGGTAAAGGCGGCAGTGTGCTGATTTACGTAAAAGATCACATCCAAAGTAAACAACTGGACATCAGTAATTGTAACTTGGAGTGTGTGGGGCCTACTATTACTTTGTCTCCTCAAATGACTTTCTGTGTATTAGCAATTTATTGACCTCCTAAAGCTACTAATGATTTCTTTATCCCTCTTGGTAACTTACTTAAACAATGTGATGGAAAAGAAGTCATTCTTTTAGGTGAGTTTAATTTAAATTGGTTGGAGAAATCATGTAGAAACAAACTTAAAGAAATAACAAAACCTTTTCAAATGACACAACTATTAAGTAAACCAACTCGTATAACAAGATCTTCTCAAACCTTAATAGATTTAATATTGAAAAATAAACCTAAGATAATAATTAAAACTTATAATCTAATTATAGGTATGTCTGATCACAATTTAACCCTAGTAGCTCGAAAATTGATGAAAACAAGGAACAAGAACGAAATTCCAATGAACAGTAAAATGTCTATCTCATTCATTCCAACGAAAGATTTACAACTGGTTGAAAAAGATTTAAAACAAAGTGGGCAGACATCTTGGAGAAAAAATCTTGTGAACAGGGCTGTCATGATCTTATGTTGGCTGTAAATGACATCTTAACCAAATATACAAAAAATAAGCAAAGAAGGCGACATGCAAAACGAAATTTGCCATGGTTCAACAAAATTATTTGGGATATGATGAAAAAGCGAGATGTGGCGCTAAAAAAAATTCTAAAATCAGGACTAACAACGGATCGATTTGCAAAGTCAAAGAAATAAAGTTACAGCTGAGCTTAGAAAGGCCAAAGCTAGTTTTTTTCTTGAAATCATTAGAAATGCTCCAGGTAATAGTAGAATAATATGGAAAACTATTGATAAATTGATTGGAAAAGAAAAGTCAAAATGTGAGAATATTTGTCTCAATATTAATTGAAAAATTATTGATGACTCTTTTGCAATAGCAACAAATTTTAATGAATATTTTTTAAACAGTGTCCAAAAACTGGCTCAGAATTTTCAAACTGCTCATCCATCTCTCATAATCAGTGACAAATCTGATTTTAATTTTAGCTTAATAACTACAACTAAAGTTGAAAAAATAATTACTGTGCTAAACAGCAGCAAAGCAAAAGATATTTATGGACTTGATACTTCTTTTTTGAAACAACATAAGGACATCTTCTCTGATCCGTTGACAACAATGATCAATCAATCGATTAGTGAGGATATTTTTTTAGAGATGTTCCAATACCGATACCAGTATCGGTATCGGGAAGTACTGGAGTTAATGCACCGATCCGATACCACGTAATAAAGCCCTAAAGAAAATCTACGTTAAAGTAGTTTATTTATGTTCTTCTTCCGTTATAACTGACTGTCAAACTGGACAATAAAAGAAAGTTCTGTGGCGTTCATTGTTTGTGTTTGTTCATGTTTCACAAAGATAGAAATAATATCACATCCATACAGGGATAGTAGTATACAGCTGTTAAAACATAATAAAAAATATATGACACACTGGTATCGGATCGGTACTCGGTATCGGGCGATACACAAGTTCAGGTATCGGAATTGGTATCAGGAAGCAAAAAATGGTATCGGGCCATCTCTAGTATTTTTCCAGCAGCCCTAAAACCTGCGATTGTCACCCCTATATTTAGTCTGGAAACAAACAAGACATGAACAATTATCGTCCAATAAGCATCTTCCCAGCTGTGTCAAAAGTGCTCGAGAAGACGGTGGCGGAGCAACTTACCACGCACTTTGACTCACAATCTCTCTTAAATCCAATGCTATTTGGTTTCAGACGTAAATACTCAACAGACTTTGTCTGTTCTTACTTCCTGGAAACTGTCAGGGCATATGTGGATCAGGGAAGGGTGGTGGGAGCCGTATTCCTTGATCTGCGTAAAGCTTTTGATACTGTCAATCACCAGATACTTTACAGGAAATTAAATCAATATCGTCTCTCTGAGCACACTCAAAACTGGACGTTGACGTAATCATGTACGCTGATTATACGGTGATCTTCCCTTTTGGGGATAACGAGCTGGAGGTTACTGACAAATTATCAAAAGAGATGCAAAAAGTTGCAGTATGGTTGCAGACGTCTTGTCTGACCTTAAACGTTGATAAAACGGTGTCAATGTTTTTTTCAAATAAACATAAATTACAAATAACTCAAGAAATTCAAGTAAATGGACAAACAATAAAATGTAATGTAAAAACAAATGTAAATGAAACAAAATATTTAGGTCTAGAACTTGATTCGAACCTTGGTTTTAAAAGTCACATAAAAAAAATTGGTAATAAATTGAAATTTAATTTGATGAATTATAAACATATTAGAAATTCATTAACTACGGAAGCCTCAAACATATACCTCAATACTATGATTGTTCCACATCTTCCGTATTGCATGTCTAGTTGGGCTCGTGTGTAAAACACCGTTAAAATTACTTGAATCATTATATAAAAGGGCCATAAAAATTCATGATAAAAAGTCTCGCCAGTATCATCACTGTAAAGTACAAAGTAAATATAACATTTTGAGTTTTGAAAACCTTATTAAATATAATCAAATTTCTGTTCTATTTAAAATTATCCATAATATCGCTGCTCCCCTTTTGAGAAAATTTGTCACATTAAATTCGATGAGAATTTCTCGAGCCACACGGTCGACAGCCAGAGGAGAGTGCAGCGTTCCAAGACGTAGAACCACATACGGTCAACAATCGTTCTCTTATAAAGCAGCGAGCCTTTGGAAATTATTTCATGCACAAATGATAGTACTTTTACACGTCTGACCAAACAGTGGTTATTATCAAAGCAAACCTGTACGCATTGAATGACATGTGATATGAATGATGTAAACTGTGAGTTAGTGAGTGATTGATAGATTCCTGAAGTGGAGAGTGTTTTTATGATGTGAGTGAACTAATGCTTTCATGTATTATTGTGTATATATTTTATGAACTTCTCTAAGTATAACATCAACTTGTCCAGGGACTGCGGGTGGAAATTAAATTTTTTTTGCTATAACCTGGCACATGACATCTCTTCTTTTTTAGACTAATGTTTTTTGTGCATTGTCCCTGATCAAATAAAGAAATAAACAATAAACAACTTGACTCATGTATTAGACATCAAGGATACACACAACACAAATTAAATGTATGCAGGTTTTTAAAACAGCCACGCTGAATCATCTATACTACCACTAAGGTTATCTACAGTGCTCTTCCAGCCAATCAGAAACCAGTACCTCAGTTGTCATGGTACAAGATTTCCTAACAGCGTCAATTTAAGTGGATTGTCGTCATATACAAAACACGCACAGCTCAGAACCAGGCGGCCATCTACACATGTTCAGTTTCTCACACATGCATGCATGCGAGCACACACACACACACACACACACACACACACACTCAGAGTAATGGTGTGTGTATCCCTTCATCAGCTGCGCTGTAAGTCATCATGCCAACGAGCAGTTTAAATATTCAGCCAGTGTTACTGTGACAACGGCCACAGAGGAATTCATTAACATTTAGCTGCACCTGTTCCCTCTGCTGCTCCTCATCCTGCTAATTGATTACAGCAGAACTGATTACCGAGCGGGAGGAGGCAGGGGAGAAGATAGGAAAGGCCGAAGGATGGAGGGAGAGAAAAAGGAAGCGACAAATTGAATAAATGTGTGTGTCGGCCAAATTCCTTCATATACTCTCTCTCTCTCTCTCTATCTCTCTCTGTCTCGCGCTATCTCTCCGCTCCGGCGTCACAATGCGCCTCATTAACTAATTAGCCACTTTGACAGGACACAGTTGGATGTGAGGTCTCCATGGAAACGATGCAGAAGTTAAATTGGTGTTGGAACAACTCCCATAGAGAGACAGAGAGGCAAACCACCCATGAAGGGGGGACAACACCTCCACCCACCACACACACACACACACACACACACACACACAGTCCAACTTGGAACCGTTTCAAAAGGTAAGATTCCAATGGAATTGTTTCTTTATTAGAATTGTTTGGAATCCGATCATCGGTTCCAAATTTAACACATGCAAGTTTTGGTTTCCGTAGCAGCCACCGTACTTCCTGGTGCTTGTTGCGTTGCAGCCACGGAGCACAGAAAGCAGCGCTCCAACGTCTGGCTTCATTTACGTTGAAAAAGCCCGGTAAAACTGTAAATCACTAGCCTAGAAATCTAGACGCACCCTTTAGTTTCCAGCCAGGGTCAGTCTAGGCACTCTCTGTTGGCTTGCGAGCTGGAAAAACCAAACTCTGGTCAGGCCAATCACATCGTGTATAGAGTCGCTGGGCGGAGGAACAGTGGTCTTCTGGAAGACTTGGAGTTCAGCTTTTCTTTGAGAAAAGAACAAAGAACGGCTCTGAAGGCATTCTTAGAAAAGGAAGATGTTTTTGGAGTTTTGCCGACCGGATACAGCAAAAGTTGAGTCTATCAACTAGTGTTGCTCTGCCTGGTTGTAGAGCTATCCTATTGCGTGCAGAAGGAATTTGAAAGACAACCGTTTATCCCGCCCCTCGGATTGAGCCCTGCCAATGGTGAGTTCCCAGACCCAACATCTGGATGTGGGTCTGGCTGGTCAGGCTAGTAAATCACCACTGAATGAAAATAAAATGTTCCTCTTATGTGGGAAATAAGCATGTGACTGACTGGGACTGAGTTTTATGACCACATTACACCAAAACAATTGAGATGACGGGAGCGCCCCGACTCTAGCAAGACTCTCAGGATTCGATACTGGAAATGAGTCCGCGACAGTGGAATCGTTTGAGAAGCCGTTTGGTGTAAGGTTCGGCATATGTCGGCATAAGCTGTTTCAGACGTTCTTTCATTCCTCGTGTAAATTCGAGGTGAAGTGGCCTCGGGCTGTGCTGTAACACTGAACCATTTCTCTGTTGGGGTTTTTTTTCTGTCTGAGTGGAGCGGAAAAATGTCGGGAGCAGAAATTCCTCCTGAAGCTGCTTTGTATTCAGATGTAGTTGGCGTTGTAAAGCAGCAGGGCAAGTGAAGCCGTGGCCTCGCTCGTTGCCTTCAAACAGGCCGGGGGCCGTCCGTCTGGTTAAATCTCCCCCCCCCCCAGACAACGCGGGGGAAATGCACAGAGATCAGCAGAAAGCTGATGGAGATAACACGGACAATAATGCTTCTGATGATCACCACCAGTGGTAATTACAAGAAGCAGACACATCTGAGGGAAACCTAATGAAGATAATGAACAAAGACAACAAAACTGCTAATGTTACATAATTGATATTAGTCATTAAATATCTGATACTACTAGTGTTGCTGCAGCAATGTCATCAATAGCAGTGGCGGCTGGCACATTTTTCTCCCAGGGGGGCTTTACATAGAATTGAATTGTGCTTGGTGAATACACTGGATGGACAGTAGCTTAAGAAAGGTACAGGAAAGAAATGGTTTAATTAGTTAAATGATGGAAAAGTAACGTGATCGATTGATTGATTTGGATTTGGATAGGGTTGTATGCATATTGCATGTTACGAAACGATTTTGAACACTTTCATACGAGTTATTTTTGTGACTAAAAATGTAAAGGTATGGACATTTCAAAAAGCATTTTACATCCTCCTTCTCCCTTTCGGAAAAGTGTATTTTATTCATGAGTATTTATTGATTTGGTTATCCTTTCTTAATTCATTGTGCTGCCGCCGCCCGAGCTTTGAATATTTGCTGTTGAAAAGCACTGAAGCTGCAAAAGTAAAAACACTGTATTCGGTACAGCCCTAGTCTGCTTACATTTCCAATTGAAATTGGTCTGTGGAAACGGTACGTTTCTCAATGAGGAGGTGTACTATTATTCTGAAGTTAGATTGGTCTTTGAAAATGTGTTTACACACATACTGCAAACTCTGCTGTACATTCACCTGATATCTTCACTACTAAAGTTAAACTCCCCCCTCCGACCACCTGCTCTGCATTTACTGTCACTCTCTTGCACACCACACACACACACACACACACACACTACGTATTGGCTCTGCTATTCTCCAAAAGACCAACGCTACTCTAACATAGGGTTAGAAAAGGGGAAAAGAAAGAACGATGCTCGAGCGCTGCCTGGAAGGAATTTGTGGCTGAGATGACCCGCGTCACAGCATCATGCCAAAAAAAAGGGCCAAAAAATTTGCGTTCCCCCGGAAGTCACTGTCCATCACTGCTGATCGGAGCTACTGTGGAGTCATTTGTCCCGGGAATGAATGCAGATCGTAACCTCTCACTGCCGACTTTAAACTGTATATAATGGTATGGCTAATGTATTTTATTTCCTAGACCTGCTTCCCTTCCCCTAAGTGGCTTTGTCACTTGTCAAGCTGCTATTGTAAATAGAAACCTGTTCTTAATGACTTGCCTGAAACATAACAATAAGACAGAAGGCAGATGTTAGTGGGTTTTTTCTGTTTAGTGAGAACTTTATTTATTAACTCCTGTGTTGCTGATGCCGGACAGACACCGGCACTGGTGCATTTCATTTAGAGGCACCGTCAGTCACTTATTGAATTTCCAGCTCACTCTCTGTACTGCTGAGCAGTTTGTCCAATCGATGGTTGAAAACGCTTTGAAGGGAAACCAAACTTTAAACTTAATCTGGATTTAATTCACTGGGGTTCTGTTTTTGTTTCTGTACGCTGTGAGGGCTGCATACAGAACACTTCATCCACCCTGTGACCTCCACACGCACTAGCGCACACACACACACACACACACACACACACACACACACACACACACACACACACACACACACACACACACAGGGCCAGGTGAGTAAACACTCCCTGAATTCAATCTGTGATTGTTTGTTCATGTCCTCTGGGTAAGAGCTGCAATCACATTGAATGTGTGCAAGCGTGTGTGCAAGCGTGTGTGTGTGTGTGTGTGTGTGTGTGTGTGTGTGTGTGTGTGTGTGTGTGTGTTAATGTCCTCTGGGTAAAAGGAGCAATCACATAGAGGGCAGACTGTCTCTATTTGCTTTGCAATACAGCATGCAACACCTTGCAGTGTGTGTGTGTGTGTGTGTGTGTGTGTGTGTGTGTGTGTGTGTGTGTGTGTGTGTGTGTGTGTGTGTGTGCGTGTGTGCGCGCATCTGTTAGGCTTTAGAGCAGCATATTAGGAATGCACATGAAGGTGGGCTGGAGTAGTTGGTTCTCCGTGTACACAGACTATGTCGACAATATTTTGGAGGATTTTTCATAGATCAGAGTAGTAAAGTTGCAGCCTGTGATCCGGTTACCAAGTACCTTAACCCTAACATTCAAACACAGTGAAAGCTGCCACCACTCTCACATTGATCACCAGGGGTCTTTACAGTAATAGAGGGGCTAACAGGGTTATTTTGGACCAACACATGCTCACTCCCAACTCATGATCTGTACGTTTAAGTGACACGCGGGGCAACAACGGGACAGCGATCCCCGGTCTCCTGGGTTGTTTGACCCATCCACCACTCCCCCAACCAACCTCTTTACGGAGATGTTCTGTCTTTTTATACTACGTCATCTTAGAGCACCGCGGTCGGACTCTAAAGGGTGATTTATCTCTCGGTATCTGGTCTCGCATTGCCGGACCTTCCTCCACAGCACTGCGAAGGAGGGTCTGGCTAGTCTGCACAGCATTCCGGGATGGGAGAAAAACGCGCTGTGGTGTATTGGCATTTCTTGCAAACCCAAACAAAGGCACTGATTGGCTGTCCGAGATGCGGCAAAGTAATAAATGCCCGTCTTGACCGGGTGGCGATGTTGCTGCTCCTCTCGGGTGTATCTCCTCAAGTCTGGAGAGGATTGCTGCAGCCATGGAGCGTGGGCCTCCAAACGCACCACCTGCTCCTGTTGTGCCCCTTTCTCCTCCCCCCCCACTCCATCTCCGTCCACCCGCTCCACCAGGAGCACATCGAGTGTCCAATCCCGCCGTAGTTCAACATCACGTCTCCTTAAGTCCTCTAATATTTCCTCATTTATGTCATCAACACATCCATGATTCATGGAAATGTTGTAGAACACAACATTTCCACAAAGAATGCTGGGACTTTTTGAGGACTGTACTGTAAAGTGCCTCCTGATCTATCCAAACACATGAAGCACATTTTCAGTAATTTTCTTTTTCACGCTACATTATGGCCAAGAATGCGCCCCTAAAATAGCATCTGAATAACGCGCTACTGACTTTAGACTAGCACCACTGACTTTAGACTAGCACCACTGACTTTAGACTAGCACCACTGACTTTAGACTAGCACCACTGACTTTAGACTAGTACCACTGACGTTAGACTAGCACCACTGACTTTAGACTAGCACCACTGACTTTAGACTAGCACCACTGACTTTAGACTAGTACCACTGACGTTAGACTAGCACCACTGACTTTAGACTAGCACCACTGACTTTAGACTAGCACCACTGACTTTAGACTAGTACCACTGACGTTAGACTAGCACCACTGACGTTAGACTAGCACCACTGACTTTAGACTAGCACCACTGACTTTAGACTAGCACCACTGACTTTAGACTAGCACCACTGACTTTAGACTAGTACCACTGACGTTAGACTAGCACCACTGACTTTAGACTAGCACCACTGACTTTAGACTAGTACCACTGACGTTAGACTAACACCACTGACTTTAAGGGCCCTATCTTGCACTCAGCGCAATTGCCTTTGTACACCGACACATGTATCATTTCTATTTTGCATTCTACGCACAGCAGACTTTTCCCTCCACAGACACACGTTGGTAAATTAGGGAATGTATTTGCGCTCCCGGGGGCGCGTCAGCGAAAAGAGGAGGTGTGTTCAGGCGCAAACGTTCCCCAGTGCTATTTTGCAGTTTCAGAAAACAATTCCGCCACTGACCAGGAAAAACCTGGTCTAAAGTCAGTGGTGCTAGTCTAAAGTCAGTGGTACTAGTCTAAAGTCAGTGGTGCTAGTCTAAAGTCAGTGGTACTAGTCTAAAGTCAGTGGTGCTAGTCTAAAGTCAGTGGTGCTAGTCTAAAGTCAATGGTGCTAGTCTAAAGTCAGTGGTGCTAGTCTAAAGTCAGTGGTGCTAGTCTAAAGTCAGTGGTACTAGTCTAAAGTCAGTGGTGCTAGTCTAAAGTCAGTGGTGCTAGTCTAAAGTCAGTGGTGCTAGTCTAAAGTCAGTGGTACTAGTCTAAAGTCAGTGGTGCTAGTCTAAAGTCAATGGTGCAACATCATTCCAGCAACAACATCAACTGAGCCCTAATATTCAGTTTTTTTCAAGCCAAGTATCGCTAAACTTGCACTTTCCCAAAGCTGACAAATAAAATCTGTTTTATGTCTGTGGTACATTCCGAAAGAGACTCGCGCCAGTGACACGAAAGCTGATTGGCTGCAATGTAAGTTGTATGTTGGTCTCATAGTCGTAGCGAAATGATATTTTGACTAGCGAACTACAACACCACGGAATGAAAAAAAGAGCATTAGAGGTAGCGTTGCATGGACGTAGAACACAATCTTTAGCGAAGTTAACCCTTTTTAAGACCCTGCGGAAACCCTGTTTCATGCAAGGGCAGGGCGTGTGTCCTCCACCTGCGAAACTAGTTTATGATGCACGCCCCCTACTATTGAATACACGTTCACATTATAAAGATGCAGAGGCATGCAGACTCAGACTCTGTTTTTGGTGACTCGGACTTGGACTCGGATTTGAACACTGGGAACTCGAGACTTGTCTCCGAAGTTATAGTGACCCGACTACAACACTGGTCCAAATAGAGTTGGAACAAAGATGGAACATTTTGTACAATGGCTGCAGTATCATGTTTGCTCACACAAAAAGTGTGAACACCGCTGAGGAAAAGCATTTCTCTACAATGGTTGTAATAAGGTCAGAAAGAGAGACTGAAGAAATAGTCTTTGTCTGGATGTCTCCATCTTTTACTGACTGCTGATGAAACCATGGAGAGAACCAGGTCAGAGAACAGTTACATCCAGCTGCCTACATCTGTCTTTACTAAACTCCTTTCAAAATCACTTTAATGTATTTTTTGTATCTTGTATTTCTTGTTGACAGTGAACAAATGTGAAGGTGAGTGCAAAATCAATGTATGAGAAAGTAAAAACTACGTCTATTTGAAAAGAGAAGGAATGTATGTTGGAAGACCAGAATGAATTACGACTTGCACAGCCTCTTATAGACAGATATGAAATCGAAGTTTTCATTACGGACTCTGTCGAGGCTCAAAATGAACTCTCGACACTGAGCTCAGCTGGACCCTTCACCGCTGGTGCTTTTAATTAACGTTTAAATGGGTCTCAGGGTTCTCCAGACGGCCCACCACATGGGACTCCTGCAGAGAGACACACTGGGAGATGCAATCGCGCCAACAGGAACCCCTTCTAAAAAGCTATTCTCAGAGCAGAAGTGGAGTTTAAGGTGTGCAAGTGTGCTGGATGTTCCCAGCATCCACTCCTGATCCTGACTCTCTGACAGCCACAGAGACAGTGACCCTAGCTGGACTCTCTGGAGAATTCCGGGGGGGAAAAAAAAGCCTGCAGACTGACATACTGTAATCTCTAGCTGTGTGTTCAACCAAGCATTCAACAACACACACACACACACACAAACACACACACACACACACACACACACACACACACACTGACAGTAACGCTCTACTGACTGGAGGAAATTTGAGGAAATGTCAGATTTGTCTGAAAAGTTGGCTTAACAGCAGAAACTTGACGGATGCAGCACAATTCACATTGTTTCCTTTAGCAACAAGCTACAGAGAAACTGACTGAGGCTGGACACGCACACACACACACACACACGCACGCACGCACGCACGCACGCACGCACACATACAATTAATTGTTGCAATTAAGCAGTGAGCAGCAGGAGTTCAGCACAGCTTGGAGTTCACAGTAGAGATATATGTGTATATCTATGGGAGTTCACATGCAGTTTTCATTGATTTTTCCAATAAATAAGCACAATATCCGCTGTGGAGTTCTGATGCTTCAAAATGACCTCAAACTGTTCCACTACTCTTGCTGCTGCTAAGAGTACTTTTCTACTTGCTTTTTTTGTGCCATTGACCAACGAAAACCTGGTCTAAAGTCAATAACGCAGCATTTCATTGTTATTTTAAAAGAAAATTAGTAAAATGCTATGCTTGTCAAACACAAAAAAAAAAAAAAAAAAAAAAATATATATATATATATATACACAGTACAGGCCAAAAGTTTGGACACTCTTTCTCATTCAATGCATTTCCTTTATTTTCATGACTATTTACATTGTAGATTCTCACAGAAGGCATCAAAACTATGAATGAGCACATATGGAATTATGTACTTAACAAAAAAGTGTGAAATAACTGAAAACACGTCTTATATTTTAGATTCTTTAAAGTAGCCACCCTTTGATTTTTTATTAATAAGGGACAAAATTCCACTAATGAACCCTGACAAAGCACACCTGTGAAGGTAAAACCATTTCAGGTGACTACCTCATGAAGCTCATTGAGAGAACACCAAGGGTTTGCAGAGTTATCAAAAAAGCAAAGGGTGGCTACTTTGAAGAATCTAAAATATAAGACATGTTTTCAGTTATTTCACACTTTTTTGTTAAGTACATAATTCCATATGTGTTCATTCATAGTTTTGTTGCCTTCAGTGAGAATCTACAATGTAAATAGTCATGAAAATAAAAAGGAAACACATTGAATGAGAAGGTGTGTCCAAACTTTTGGCCTGTACTGTATATATATATATATATATATATATATATATATATATATATATAGATATATATATATATATATATATATATATATATATATATATATATGATCCGCTTGCGCACTTTCACTTCACACACGGGCAGATCAGTTTCTTCTCCTGGAAATCTTTCCTTCCTGTTTAGCAAATCCTCCGTCATGACAGCAATGCTCCAAGGTCCAAACGCGCCTGGCTTTTAAAGTGAATGGGAGATGAGTTCTGATTGGTTTATTGCATGTTATGCCCAAAACACACCTCTGATTAATTAAAGATACTAAAAACAACCCTTTTGAACCTTTTTTCTGCCGTTAAACTAGCAAAAGTGGATTGGCACACGCCCTAAATGCAGCTGCTTGTGCTTCATGCCGTGCGCTTAGATGGTTAAAATAGAGCCTAAGAGTGCAGTTTAGTCTAATCTACTTTGATACATCAGGGCAGGTTAAAAAGGGAGTATATTTTCCCCTGAAGAACGTTACTCCCACTATTGCTGGAACCAGTGGATAATATCATTTTCTTCTCTTCCACATCTACAGGGAGGTCAGAGGTCCGGGTCTGGGGCTGGCGGGCTTGGTGACACAAACTTCATCAGGGGATTGAACATCTAACCACCTGCTGCTTTAGTATGTTTGGTATTCAGCTTTTTTTTTTTTTTTTTAAACTGTTTAGTTGAGAAGACTCACGAGGCTTTCAACTGTCAAGCAGCTCTGACACCCCCGATCAATCAGCAGAGAAATATCAATCACATGCAGGGAAATAACTTAATGAGGTCAGCTCTCCACAGACAATCTGACCCTCCTGTTTATGGACATAAATAACGAGCCGTTCACATCGACGCTGGAAACATCCGTCATTTTTCTCGTCTGCTGCTTTCTGAGCTGGGTGAAGAAAAAAAAAAACCTGATGATGAAAGGTGAAACCTTCTGAACCGGCTGCTGGTGAAGGCAGTATAGGCAAATGCTTGGAGAGCCAGAAAAAACAATTATGTGTAAATAGTGGAGGTCAAAGTCCCCGCCTTGTTGTCCACAATTATCCTAATGTAATCACATTTCGGTAACACTTTACTTGAAGGTATCTACATAAGAGTGACATGACACAGTCATGACACATGAACCCTAACCCTAACTTGTTTTGACCAAACAGAATGACACTTACTAAAAGAAGAGTTATGTCAATAATGTTTATGACATGTTCATGACAGTGTCATGTCACTCTTATGATACCTTCAAGTAAAGTGTAAGCCAAGCTTTTCTCAAATCCATGAAAAGCAACTTGCATAGCTTTTGGTAGTAGTCTGGCTCGATGGATGTACATTGCTGGACTTAAAGCCTGTCATAGATGTCCCTCCCCTCTCGCTTTCTCCGTTATCAGGGCCCCACCCAGCACAGTTTGGTTTAAAAGAAATACAAACAAGCCAGAGCGCTTTCCCCCCTATCCCAGAATAGATGGGCAGTGTAGGCAGACCATACTCCAGCACTGACACAGCGCTGGGGAGGAAGGTCTGGCTAGTCCACACAGCTCTCCAGGGTGGGAGAAAGACCGGCTCTGGTTTATTGGCATTTCTTTAAACCAATCACAATTGTCTTGGCCGGTGCTAAGCACTGGACACAATGACGGTGCCGCTGCAAAATAGCCTCGTGAAGGAACTTGTTTTGGTGGAACGTGGGTACGTTTAAAATTAGTTTAAAGCCTGGTTCAGACGGCAGGATAATTAGGCCGATTTTAGCCCCGATTCACCCCTCCCGACAATCCTAAGGAGGCTCCGATTATTGTAAAATAATCTGATCAGATATTCCTGCCGTGTGTGGTGTGTTAAGACTGCTCTCGTCTGCTCCGAAGGACCTCGGGACCTCTCCCATCTCAAATCGGGGATATCCAACATGTTGGATTTTTTTGGCCCGATTTCTCCTCGTGTGTGGTGTCCCCCCGGGGACAAACGAGCACGCAGCCTGTGTAAAATAAATAAAGTCGATGGGCATAACTACATCCACAACTGCAGTCCACCAGAGTACATGGAAACGAATATATGAACGTTTATTTCAACGGTAATTAATCTGTGTAATACGTGACGACATTTCTATGAGAAAAAACTAATCACCTCCATATCATGATGTAGCAATATAGTCCATGCTCGCGTTGTCTTCTTTGACCATCGCCTTTTCTTTTGATAACGCTTTTTTTCGGTTAAAAACAAACTACAAACTATCGCCACTGCATCCTCTTCGTCCGCAATGATTGTTTACTCTGAAGTCACGTTTGATCTCGAGGGATTTTGCGAGATTTCCCGTCTGACCTGGGAATGTTCGGGAGTCAAATCGGTTCCTGTGTGATGTGTTGATTTTGCCGTGTGCTGCGCACCACACGCTGTACCGCCAAAACTGTTAGACCTGTGATTTTTCATCACCGTGTGTGGGGTCTCTCAGGATTGGAAAATCGGCCAACAATTTTAAAATCGTCCCGTGTGAAGCAGGCTTTAGTCGTGCAACAGAAAACTCAGATTGGACAGATAGTCTAGCTAGCTGTCTGGATTTACCCTGCAGAGATCTGAGGAGCAGTTAACCATAGTCCTCACAAATCTACCGGAGGTTAGAACACCAACACAAAGGAAGCGAAAGGAGAGAGACATCCGGCCAAATTTTCCAGCGGGACCTGAACAATCCCGGAAATGAAATGCCGTCGGTATAGACTAGCAGAAGCAACAAACACATCAAACGAGATGGGCGGGCCAAGATCTCCCGACTGTTTTCACAGCAAATGTCCGCTCGCTGGACAATAAACTGAACTACATCTTTACGCAATTTGGTTCCTCTATGTACTGTACATAGATGGCTGACAATAATGTCTCTTAGTCTTGAATTAGCTGCAGGCCTGAGCAAGGGAACATGCATTTGTAAAACAGCCAATAGGAACGCTCTCTCACTCTGAAATGACTTGTGATTGGCCAAAGTCTCCTGTGAAGGCTAGATTTACTCAAGCCTGAGTATAGAGCCAAGGAGGAGATGCATTAGTCTTTTGTTTTTTTTCCAGACCACTTGAATTACAATAAATTGAAAGTCATGCTCCCTCACAAACATGTTTTGCCAGTTTTATGCTTTGCAGCAACGCAATACAGAATTTTTTTTCTGGAATTTGCAATTATATAAATATATATTAGTTATTGACTTTATATAATATTTGGGTGCCCTGGTAGCTCACCTGGTAGAGTGTGCGCCCCACGTAACAGGGATCAGTCCTTACCGCATCCTTTGCTGCATGTAACCCCCCGTCTCTCTACCCCTTTTCCTGTCTTCAGCTGTCCTATCAAATAAAGGCCAAAAAGCCCCAAAAATCTTTAAAAAATAAATAAATAAATAAAAGAATATTGTAATACTTTCATCAGTGGGCAATAGGCTCAATCACCATTGTGATACCTCATCTAATGCTAGAGACTAAACAGACATTTATTTAAATGAAAATCTTCGAAATTGCCACTTTGAGTTTCAAGTCAAGGCTTAAAACTTTTCTGTTTGCCATTGTTTCCCTAAGTTGATTTAAAGATGGCCATCTAAACCTCTAAGTCTATTTTTTTATGATTGTTGAATTTTCTGTTCTATTTGCTTTGTATGTGTATGCATGTAAAGCCCTTTGTGTCTGAATTGCTCTATAGTACAGTACAGGCCAAAAGTTTGGACACACCTTCTCATTCAATGTGTTTCCTTTATTTTCATGACTATTTACATTGTAGATTCTCACTGACTGGCTAGTAGTCCTTACCTAGGTACTGTCAGGGCACGCCCTCATACTCTGCTTCTGACTGGCTAGTAGTCCTTACCTAGCTACTGTCAGGGCACGCCCTCATACTCTGCTTCTGACTGGCTAGCAGTCCTTACCTAGGTACTGAGCATGTGCGACTCCCAACAAAGATGGAACAGAAGTGAGATGCCTCACTCTGTAGCTAAAACAGAGAGCTCAACACACAGGGTGAAAAGAGGAGCTGCAGCAATGTGCAGTACAACAAAGATATGGTGTTTTCTTTTATTAAACCATGTAAACCTATTCTGATATAACCTCTAAATACAATTATGAACCTGAAAATGAGCATAATATGAGCACTTTAAGTTACTGCTAATGGGAACGCAGCACTTCCTGCTGCTGCTTCACATTGGTTTACCATCAGCGGACCAGCTGGAATATTCGTCACATATTTGTCACACTCAGTGCTAAATCTCCGATAAAAATGGGTTTACACGCGAAGACACGGACGCATTTGGTGCTAATTAGTCAGCGGATCAGGCGACAGCTCCAACACCTAATGGAGGAAATGACAGATTTTACTTAACCGAGCTGTCATGTGAAAAACCGGTAGCAAAAATCCTCTATACTAAGATTCAACCAGTGCCAGTGGTATGAAAGGTTACACACTTCCTGTCTTATAAACGGGCGTGGCCTCATTTGAAAGTGTAGTCAACGTCGTGTGGGAGCTCTCAGTCTCATTTTCAACGCAAAGAAAGCGGAAGGTGAAGGGACATCCGGGGGAACTTTCAGCTGCGCCGGAACTATCCGGTAAAAGAAACTATGGTCGAACCAGACTAGTACTTTACATGTAATTATGAAAATAGGTGCTCTTCAGTATTTTCATTCCATAAATCACATGAGCAGCTCTGACAGTAAACTGAGGGACAATAAATGAGTTGGAATATATGTATGAATATGGACACATTTGTAGATCACATCAATCAGTAAAATGAGGCCAGATCAGCAGAGAGCAACGGTTGACTGATGGCAGTGTCGCAGTTTAAATGTGTGTGAGAAACCTGGGAAATCAGCTGTGAATGTTAAATGGTCAGACTCTCTCAGTTCGACCAAGCAATATGTTAAAATAAGTCTTTCTTGAAATTCAACTAAAAAAGATCCTGAAATAGTTTCCAGTGGATAACTTCATCACCTTGAATGAAGCAGGTGACTGCAGCAGTGTACAGATGTGGACAGTGAGAGAGGAGGAAATCAAAGTAGAAGGAATGTAAACTCACCCTGGACAGGACAACCTCTAAGGTGATGTTGTTGGGAGGAGCGCTGGGTACTGCACAGACAAAGACAAAAAAAAAACAGCGTGCATATCGAGTTATTCATCAGTCAAAGATAAAAACCTGCTGCTAACCAATACAACTTTGACTCAGTGGAAATGTTGAGACGGCAGAGGAATCTGCACATTTTAGGCTTCTAAAAAAATCCTTGAGAGGAAACAATCTGAGAAGGAAAAACCGATCCTAGCCCATGACCACACTGGGGTCACAAACCAAACAGCTGTGGACAGGACTATGGTTAACTGCTCCTCAGATCTAGACTAGTTAGTTTTCTGTTGCACGACTGAAACAACTTTGAAACGTACACGTTCCACCAAAACAAGTTCCTTCCCGAGGCTATTTTACAGAGGCACCGTGGCTCCTTCCCATCCCGGAATGTTGTGTGGACTAGTCGGACCCTCCTCCGCAGCGCTGTGGAGGAAGGTCTGGCAAAGCGAGACCAAATTTCTAGTGAGGAATTGGCGATAGAGCTTTATTTCACTCATTCACTGCTTTGTTCTAACGCCTCTCGCTCTCTTCAGTCACTCTCTATCTATCTTGACCATATAACCTTACCGTGCTTTCGGGTGGTCGTTGAGGCACCGTCTGAAGCTCTGCCATTTCGACCAGCTGTTTGTAACATAGAAATAAAATGGACTATGGATCATTTTATTGCTATAGTTTATAGCTGACTTGACCAACTGACTTCTCTGAAACAGGAGGCGTCCCTTACGTTCTAAAACCAGCCTCTGGAGACTCAACCAGCTGAGTCTCAGGCGACGCCATCAGCTGGTTTGAGTCGAGCTGAGACGGGCCGGTTCAGACCGTTGAAACTTTATCCCTGTAACGTTCTAAACCGTTTTCGTCTCGTTGCGACTCTTTGGTCTGAACTGGGCTTTAGAGACACACGAAAGCCCTGAATGGCAAGCCACTGTCGCATTGTCCATGTTTTTGTTGCTTTTTCTGACGTTATTGATGCTTTTTCCCACGTCTTTGTTGCTTTTTTAAACCCTGTTTTGCATCTTAATGTTCTCCATTACTGCCTTCATCATTCTGAAACCAGAACACAACAAATGATGATGACTCATTTTCACTCCTGCCACCCAAAGAGAGGCAGACCCTGATGTTTCTTTTTTTAAATTGCACAACGTAGGTAGGGATGCTGCATTGATTTGCGGGTCCAGTCAGCGAGACTTTAGGGAAACGACATAAAGTTGAAGTTATTTTAAAAACCTAAAATATTCGGGGCTTTGGAGAAAACATTCGGGGCTGGAGAATGTTGTGGGCTGAACATCTAAAATGAGTTTGTTTCTCTCTGATGTTGTTTTGCTGTTTTTTTTTTATACCAATGTCAGTGTGGTGGCTGAGTGCTGGGCTGGCTCGGTTTGGTGTGAGATCCCTGCTGTCAATCAATCATCCTGATGATGACATCAGCACAGACAGGAAGCAGACGGATCAACGCTGAGACGCCGTTCAGCCTCCGAGATCTGAGTGTGTCACTACAGCGAAACAAGATCACCCCTGGACGCATGACAGGTGTCACACACACACACACACACACACACACACACACACACACACACACACACACACACACACACACACACACACACACAGTGCGTCTCACTATCTTTGTGGGGACCCATCATTGACATAATGTATTCCCTAGCCCCTTTACCTAACCTTAACCATCACAACTAAATGCCTAATCTTAACCCTTACCCTAACCCTAATCATAACCTAATTCTGACCATAATCCTAAAACCAAGTCTTAACCCTCAAACAGCCCTTTAATGTTGTGGGGTCCAGCATTTTGGACCCACAAAGCGGTCCGGACCCAACAAGTATACTGTATTCCAGGTTTTTGGAACACACAAATGTAGTTAAACGAGAACACACACACACACACACACACACACACAAATGCTGAAATTGTTGCCAGTGTGTCACTTTTGCAACAATATAATACAACATTGCTTTAAGATGGCGCTATCTACATGTTGACACACACACACACACACACACACACACACACACACACACACACACACACACACACACACGCGCAAACGCACATGCACACACACATTCTGGAAAATGATCCAAAACATAGATGAAGACGATTAAGAAGGAGCTTTTTTTCTCTCCATTGTCGGAACGGAGAGAAAAATAGCTGACTAGGGCAAAGAAGAAGAAGAGCAAAAAAATAAATCGGAGGACGGAGAAGACAAACAAACAAGCAAGATAAAGGAGAGGTAAGGATTTACAACAAAGACAAGAGGGAAAAGGTAAAAACAAAAACAAAGTGAAGAACAGTAAGTACAAGACACATGAAGAAAAGAGTAAGAAGCAAAAGCAAAGATGACAAGAAAAATATCATGAAGAAAATAGATGTAGGGCAAGAACATGAAAACAAAGAGGATAGCAACAAGACAGCAACAGGAAGACAAAGAGGACGAGGATGAACAGGACGATGGTGAAGAGGCAGCAGACATGGGGTCCTGTCCCGTGAGTCGGAGACAGAGTGGGACGCTCAAACTGACAGACGCCTTGATAACTGTCAGCTGCTTATCTGTTGATTCAGCTGCTCACTGACTCTGTGTGTGTGTGTGCGTGTGTGTGTGCGTGCGTGTGTGTGTGTGTGTGTCTTTTATTGTGGATTCAATTAACCCACGAGTCATTCTTATCATTGAGACGCAGCCGGAAGATTCACAATACAGCCACTCTGCATCTGTGTGAGTGTTTGTGTGTTTGTGTGTTTGTGTGTGTGTGTGTGTGTGTGTGTTATTACAGATCAGTTTTATGGTGTGATTGCAGCTGGACGGATGCCTCTATTCTTTCTCTCTCACTCTCTCTCCATCTGTGTATGGAAGTTTATTAACAACAACAGAGCTGCCTGAGCCAGACCCCCCCGCAACCAAATAAGCATCTGTATAGGTTGATTGTGCAAGCAGCACATTACACTATCGCGACTATTATGCTTTTCCATATTTCCTTTCATATCTATCATGTCATAATGTTGGATATACATGTTAAACGTGGCCAAAACATTCAAATAATGAGGTAAACGTGTTTCAGACAACTCCTCATGAGAACGTTCAGATTTCCAACAGTTATTTTCTACTCTTGGCTAAATGTTACGCAACTTCGAGCCGCCCTTCTCTGATTGGTCATCTGCTCCAGCCAGGAAAAAAAGGTAACAAATTACAATGTATCGCAGAATACTGCAATATGTTTAAAATCGCAATAAAATCGTCCGCTTGGCTTGGTAGCGTTCCCGTCGTGTTCAGAAAGAACAGGGGAGACACTTTGGTTCTCCGTCTCTCTACGCCCCCACGCCCCCCCAAAGATTGACAAAATGATATATTATGTTATATATTCTGAGATAAAGCTGTTTTCACACATACTGGCAATTCGCTTCTCGTTCCCCGCCTTAAAAGTTCATCGGCTACATTGCACGTGTAACGTAGGCAGAGTGGACGGTCCAACACTACGCTTAGAATCAACGAAGCTGGCGACACCGGGCAGAGAGCAGCGTGGTGGTGGTGTGTATGCTCCGTGGAGATCCGTTAATTGTTTGGACACCCTCATAAATAGTTGTGTGATGTTGTTTTTATTTATTCAGCAACACCCCTCCCCCCCCTCCATTTACCTATGTTTTTATGTCTAAGTGACTGATGGGACCAACAATCTTTTTGCAGCCTCTGTGCAATCTCATTGCAGCCAGTTTGCAGCTGCTGGTCACGGCGTGCTCGCTTAACACTGGACCAAATTCAAATCCATCAGTCACTTTCACACAAAAACACTGGAAAGGTTAGGTTAGGGTTTCCAGGTTGAATAAAAACAAAGTTGTTGAACAGCGAACAAAATGAACAGCAATGCATTCACTTACTGATAAACGTAAGTTACCACATTGTATAATTGAGAGATTAGAAATAAAAAAGAAATTAAAGAAAGGAAGAAGCTAAGAGACAACTCACCATCTGATTGGGTGGTGACGCTGACAGTGTCCACGGCGGCGCCGGGTCCATAGCGGTTGATCGCCAGAACTCGAACTGCGTACTCAGTGAACTTATTGAGTCCTTCCATCTTGTAGTTGAGTCCGTTCACCTCCACACTCTGAACGCACACACAGAGGAGTGATTACACTTTGGCTATCACTCTCAGAAAAATAACGAGGCTGGGATTTGATTTGGGACATTGGGAATTGGATCAACGGTTTATTAAATTCCACAAAGTTACTGGCGTCGTGACAGGGAGTACTACGACAGTAGCTATGTTTCCATCCACTTGTCCATTGTCATTATCTGAAGTGCTCTACAAACATATAAGCGAATAAAGCCGCTAAAAGTGTGTTTCCATCCCAACCCTTTGAACGCTGCGATAAAAAAGGTCCGATGTGTTGGTGTTTGCTTATGATGTCATTTCTTGGACTATCTTCAAATGCTTCACATCCCTAAAATCAGTACAACCTACGCTAAAAAGATAAAAAGATATGTAAGTCTTTTAACCATAATAATTAATAAAAGTATTAATTATTATATATTATTATTTTGACATTTCTTAGATTCTTGCTATCTAAAATAGCCGTTATATTCAGCTCGTAAATTAAATTAAGAAAAGTCTCTTGTCTCCTTGTTCGTCCACTTATATCTGTCTTTGTTGTAAAGCTGCAAAGATTAATCAATCAATCGATTAGTTGTCAACTATTAAATTAATCGCCAACTATTTTGATTTTGAGTAATTTTTATGAAAAAAAAGTTAATTTTTTTTTTATTCCAGCTCCTTAAATGTGAATATGTTCCAGTTTCTTCACTCCTCTGTGGCAGTAAACTGAATATATTTAAGACATGGACAAAATGAGACATTTGAGGACGTCATCTTGGGCTTTGGAAAACACTGATCCACATTTTTCACAATTTTCTGACATTTTATAGACCAAGCAACTAATCGATTAATCAAGAAAAATAATCAACAGATTAATCGACAAAGAAAATAATCGTTAGTTGCAGCCCTACTATGTTGACACCCGCCATGTCTGCAAAGAAAGCGGAAATGACCTAAAACTTCTTTTCTTTTTTTTCCTTAGTTAATTGCATTCTTTCAAATAGCAATTTGAGAACGATGAATCCTTCAGCCCTAATTCGCCGAATGGATGGAAACATGGTTAGTGATGGTGCTGACCTGTTCCTTGCCCGATGGGCTCTCAGTCCACAGCAGTCTGTAGCCCAGGATGGGGCCGTTTGGTTGGCTTGGGGGATCCCAGCTCACCTGGACCGAGGTGGGAGACAGAGCCTCAGCCTGGACAGACTCCACCCTGCTGGGAACCTGGACTGTGGAGACACAGAGAAAACACACTGCTCACACACCATCCCACATACTGATGCTACTGCTGCTGTTCTGCTGTACACCTTCGACGTTTGTTTTTTAAGCCCCCAACGTGGTCTTCCAGGCAGCGCTGCCTGGAAGGCACTAGGATTAGGCAATGGTTAGGGTTAGGGTTAGGTGCCTTGAAGTCGACATTGGGGGCTTAAAACACCAACGAGCTACACCTTCCACCGCTACATCTACCATTCCCACAGTGACCGAGACAGGCCCATTATCTTCAGAAATGAGAGTTTTTCAAGTTGTTATTGGAGGGTTGTAGAGAAAAGATGAATACTTTAAAAAATATTTTTACGGATGTCCCGATCAGCTTTTTTGACCCCCCTGATGCGATCCAATTTTTTTAATATTGAATAACTGTCAATACCGAGTCCCGATCCGACACTTGTATTTGCTCAGCGTGGGTGGTAGGTATGGCCAGAGGTTAGAGAAGTGGTCTATTGGCTCGGAAGTTGCTAGTTCAAACCACCGGTCAGATATCAACAAACAAATATGTGGCAAAATGACAGCTGGCAACCAGAGGGTGGTCAGAGTCGAGGTCAGATTAGTCTCGAATTGCCGGAGCTTCCTCCACAGCGCTGCGGAGGAGGGTCTGGCTAGTCCACACAGCATTCCGGGATGGCATTTCTTTAAACCAATCACATTCGTCATGGGCGGACTCAATGACGATGCCTCTGCAAAATAGCCTCGGGAAGTAGACCAAAATATTCAAAAAATATAAAGCACATGATACAGAAAACAAAGAAGACAGATTTAAGATTCAGATGCGTGTGTGTGTGTGTGTGTGTGTGTGTTAGAACGTGTTCTCACTCCCAAATTGTAAGCTGATAAAACTTGGTCAGTGGCTCTCAGTGTCAGATACTGACACAGATACTGTATGGAACAGAGCAGCAGCTCGACCGTGGTGCTTTAAGATGACCTAGTATCAATAGAGGGGGGGGGGGGTCAAACAACACAGGACTTTCACCCATGAGACCGGGGTTAGTGTCCCATTGTTGTCCCACGTGTCACTGAAATGTATTTTATAACCCCACCCACCATCTCTTCCTAAACCTAACTGTCCCGTTGTTGTGCTGCATGTCAGTTAAACATTCGTACCGACCCAGAGCGTCAAAAAGTGACCAACCCAACCAAGCGTGTCTAAATATGACGCTAAAGGAGACTTTTTGCATTAGGAGTGAGAATGTTAAAACGTGTGTGTGTGTGTGTGTGTGTGTGTGTGTGTCTTACGGTCAGGTTTGGTGGTGATCCTCAGGGGGGCGGAGCTCTCTCCTGGCCCCACGTCGTTGTAAGCGATGACTCTGAAGCTGTAGCTCTCCTCTGGTTTCAGGTTTGAGACGGTCAGCTCCAGAGACTCCGGCTCCGACACATTCACTGACCGCTCCCTAACACAGGAAAACACAATGTCATGTACCAAACTACTTTCATTACAAATCTAAGACACATAACAATGTACATTTTTGAATTTTAATACTATAATTTTTATTATCTCCGTATCTTCTTACTGAGGTATTACTCATCTCTCTTATTTATTTAATGTTCTTTGCTTCATATTATTTTGTTTAATATGAAAATCAAATAGAGCTGCATTTAATCCAGTTTTATTTTGTAACAATACAGATAATCTGAGCTGAAATCAGATATCATCGGTTTAATCCCGCAGTGACTGCAGCTAATCCTCAGATTACAGCACTTTGCAGCCTCTCAGTCCTCCACCAATCTGCAAATCACTGAAGAGACAGCTGCACAGATTAGCATGTTTCCACCGCAGAGTCATGTCCACACAGCTGCTTTCTCTGCTCAGTCCACGGTAAAAAAAGATGACTTTTATACTAAATATTAATGGGTTGAGGCAGTGTTGTAGTCGAGTCACCAACTGTCGGGTCAGAGTCAAGGCTCAAATCCCCAGTTTTGAAGTCCAAGTCCAAGTCACCAAAGAAGAGTCCGAAATAGCGAGAATAGCGACTCCAGTCCGAGTCCAGGACTCGAGTACTCCATTACTACCTGTTACACATTAAAGTAGTCAGAAACTTCATCCAACTTTCGAGTTCTATTTCATGATTGCTCGAGTCCGATTTCATAAATCTTTGAGTCCAAGTCCAAGTCATTAGTGCACGAGTCCAAATCGAGTCACAAGTCCAGAGAATAGCGACTCGAGTCCGAGTCCAGGACTCAAGTACTTCCTTACTGCCTATTACAGATAAAAGTAGTACTTCTTCCAACTTCAGAATTTGATTTCATGAATGCTAAACTCAAAGTCCAAGTCATCAGTGCGCGAGTCCAAGTCGAGTCAAGAGTCCAGAAAATAGCGACTCGAGTCATCCTCCAGTCCGAGTCAAGGACTCGAGAACTCCATCACTGGGTCGAGGTACTGTATCTATCTCACATTGATCTCACTGCAGTTTCTTGACTTGATTTCATCCAGTGAGCATCAGACACAGACACGGTTTGGCTTCCCGATTTCTAACTGATGCTCCATTTAGAAAGAGGGGAGGAAGAAAACTGTACAAATAAAAACAGTGTGTACAAATTTGGTTTGGTTCCCACCAAATAAATGACTACTGTCAGTGTAAGAGCACAGTTTAATATGAGCAACAAGAAATGGTGACTTCTGCTCATTTCAGAAAGGTAAAAATAAGTGTAACTCAGAGTGATGCTTAAAGAAATTGTTCAACATTTTAGAAAATATGACTATCCACTTGCCAATACTGTCCTAGCAGAATACCCAAATACAACAGCTTGAAAGGGGAATGTTCAAATAGGGATTTTAGGGACATTTTATCCTCTGCAGTCTGTGAATGTCCACTGCCATTTCAATGCCAGGTTAAGCAGTTATCAAGATATCTGCCTCTGGACCAAAGTGTTGGACAGACAAACTGACAGAGCAGCAAACCAACCAATATCACCATCAGCAGCAGCAGCTACAGCAGGGACACACAGAGGTTAAATAAAATACAAAAGGTGAGTGGAGTTCTCAGGGTTTATGAATCCATATTTCCCTCTGAGCTGTTGAGTGAAAAGGCAGAGAGGCCGAGCTGGATGTGGAATTAAGCAGCAGGTCCGTGTCCGTCACACAGTTTGAATTCTCTCTGCCCTTCAAAAGCACGGTCTGAGGTTGTTCAGTCGGCGCCAAAACAAATAAACCACAGTCAGAGGGAGATGGCTCTTCCTCTGCTTCCTTTTTCATTATTCCCTGTCATCTATTCCGCGGTTTCTTTGGATTCGCTCATGAGCAGAACCTCTCTCACTTTGATCCGTTTTCTATACCTCTCTCTTAAGCTTCCTGCATTTCTGTTTCATCCTTTTCTCCTCAACCTTGCCCTGATGATTCAAATATTAATCTATATTGACGATGTTTAATTTCCGCGATGGTTCCAGGAATTCCGCCAAGTTGTCCCTCATTTTTGGCCGGATGTGGAGGAGGACTATGGTTAACTGCTCCTCAGATCTCTGCAGGGTAAATCCAGACAGCTAGCTAGACTATCTGTCCAATCTGAGTTTTCTGTTGCAAAACTAAAACAACCTTTGAACGTACACATGTTCCACCAAAACAAGTTCCTTCCCGAGGTTATTTTGCAGAGGCACCATGATTGCGTCCGGTGCTTAGCACCGCCCTAAGACGACTGTGATTGGTTTAAAGAAATGCCAATAAACCAGAGCACGTTTTTCTCCCATCCAGGAATGCTGTGTGGACTAGCCTGACCTTCCTCCTCAGCGCTGCGGAGGAAGGTCTGGCAAAGTGAGATTCAATTATTAACCACAGCATCAACAAATTTGTCCTCAAGCGCCAGTGAGTGCACGTGACCATGGAATTCACACAAAAAAAGATCCATTAGCAATAAATGTGTTTTTCAAATGTATAAATTCCATCCAAGTCTCTTTTCCATCAACCAATTTCTCTAAATGACATAAACTTGTTATTCTCCCATTCAATTTTCTCTCTATGTTTGCTCGCAGAAACTGAGGCACCTATTCCGTAACATCTCTGTAGAGAAATGATAGAGAAAGATGCTTCCTATAATGGAAGTCATCCGCACTCTCTCTTCCTGCCATCTTCCTTTCTCCTATCATCTTTCCTTGGTTTCCATCTAAGTATCTCTCCCTCCCTCCCCCCATTCTTCCACTCTCGGTGCTGAAAAACCTCTGTATTTCTCACATAGTCATTAGAACTGACAAAACTTCTGCCTCTGTTCCTTCTGTGAGTCATTAGGACTGACAGAATCTTTCTGTTGTGTGATTTTGTGATGAAACTTCAGTGACTCTTTTTGTCCAGAGTACCATTCAGAGCCCTGAAGCACTGCAGGCCAGTTAGTCCCCGAGGAAACAAAGCTTAAAAGCCTGGGTGTGAAAGCCTTCAGCTGGAGCCCAGACTGTCAGAGGTTACCATTTAACATCAGCGAGGGACTCGCCAATATGTCACCCACAGCAACAAACATTCAGAGCTGCTGTGTGCAGCAGAGCTGTGATCAAATGTCTTAAACATACCGTTAGTATGTCCTTTGTGCCTTTATAAGTCAACAACACGTTGAGTTTGGATGGCAATGTCGGCCTCCACTTTGGTTTAGACCAGTGTTGTAGTACTCAAGATCGGGCTAGCTCTCAAGACCACTTTTTGAAGTTCTCGTCTCGGGAATCAACCGCAGTTTTTACCCCGTCTCGTCTCAGATAAAGAGGACTCTGGATTTTCTTTCAAGACCAGAACTGCAGACACATCCCTAAATTGCCTGTGCATTGTCTAGTTGTGTGTTACCATCATTACTGTGATTGGATGTAAAACTTCCTGCTTCAAAGGCAACCAATAGCTTGACTCATTTCTAATTTGAAATTTGTTACTGTTAACCCCCTCTCCCAACCCCCTTTAACACGCACTCCCAAGAAAGTGAATGCGGCAGACAGGAGAAGAAGCTCTGGCTGTCTGGCACTGGTCTGGTCTTGGTCTTGACACGGTCTCACCCTGCCTTGGTCTTGACTCAGTCTCAACCCATCAAGTCTTGGTCTTGTATCGGTCTCGATACACTCTGGTCTTGGTGATGACTTGGTCTCGGTTTAGGTGGTCTTGACTACAACACTGGTTCAGACTGAAATATCTCGCCAAACATTGAATGGATCTTCATGACATTTTGTACAAAACTTGATGGTCCCCAGAGGATGAATCCCAATGACTTTGGTGATCTTCTGACTTTCCCTCTAGCTCCACAATAAAGGCATTTACACACCAGGGGCGTGACGAACAAACGACACAAAATTTGTGAAATAATCGGCTGGAAATATTTCACATCAATATTATTCATACAGAATTTGAATGACTGACTTAATGACTTTGAATGAGAGTGGAATGACAAAATTATTTAATTACGCTATATATTCCACACACAAAAAATAACGTATGCGCAAGATAAAGCTGTTTTTTTTATTTATTTTTTTTATTATGTGCATTAAACCACATATGTGCTAGTGGTCACACAGTTAAGTGTTTGGACCCCCTCAATAAAAATGTGAATTCCCAAAAATATATATGTATATTGACATGCATATAAATCGCAAGAAAAAAAACGTCCCCAGTGTGTAAGACTCACGTGTGTGGTTTTCAGTTAAACGTCTCAACAACTGAATAGCTGCCATACATTTTGGGAGACAAATGAATGTCCCCCTCAGAATACCTTTGATGAATGATCCTCTGACTTATGATCTAGCACCATTATCAGGTAAAACTACTATTTGTTTATGTTTAATACTTTAACTACTTTTTTAACTAATTCTAAGAAAGGTAGACATAGGTTTGTGGGTTTCCCCATTCTTGAAAAAATAATAATAAAAAAAGATTAGAGCTGGGCAATATATAGATATTTTAAGTTCGGCGTTGATATATGTGGCTGGATATAGATTTTCAGATCTCAGATTTTGGATATTGTGATATCGTGCTATGACACGAGAGTTGTCTTCTACTGGTTTAAAGGCTGCGTTACTGTAAAGTTATGTATTTCTCTGAACTGTTCTAGTTGTTTTATTATTTGCCTTTACCCACTTAGTCACTGTATCCACATTGTTGGTGATTATTTATCAAAATAGTCAACCCTACTATATCGCCGCAATATCTACATCGATGTGTTTGGGCAAAAATATTGTGATATTTGATTTTCTCCATATCGCCCAGCTCTACTCTAGAGTCAGAATCCGACAAAGAAAAACTAATTCCCATCTTACCTCTCAACTCCGTCCTGGGAGTAATAAATGCCATAGGTCTGCACTGCTCCTCCGGTCTCCTCCGGGGGGCGCCAGCTGAGTCGGACAAATCGGCTGGACACTAGGACAGGGACCAGGTCGCGGGGGGCAGAGGGGAGGGCAACGCCCGGGCTGGGGGACACTGGTGGGGGATCAGAGGAGGAGGAGTAAGTCAAGGGGGTGCCAGAAGGAGCAGGAGGAGGGCGAGGAAGAGGGGGAGGCGTGTGGGCGGGTCTATACTGAGTGGGCGTGACCTCTGTTAACAGTTCATCCAAGGGGGGCAAGGGTGCAAGGGGGTAAGGGGGGAGCAGGGACAAGGAGGTGGAGGTGGAGGGAAGGTGCAGGAAGGAGGCAGAGCAAAAAAAAACAACAACCAAATAGGGAGCAAATGACAAATGAGATGAGCAGAGAAGGAACGGAAAAGACGTGAAGAGACAAGAAGGAAGAAAAGGAGGAAGAAGAGTGGTAAAGAAGATCACAGGCAAGAAGAAAGAGCATCTGAAGACTTTTTAGTCATCAATCAGAACATATCAATCATCTGGACATAGAAACGGCTGCCTCCTCTCACATTAAATCAAAGCTGGTCAAAGTAATGGGATGATTAATGGCTGACATCTCAGTCTTGCAGATGAATTCAAATTAGGGGTGCATGATATATCAACTCAATATTGTATATCGCGATATCACGTTGCGCAATATTATATCGAAAGCGGCGCGACAACTATGCAATATTTGATTTATTTTGTAACAATTGGGCAATTGCAACCCGGTCTCACGGCAGTTCGTGTAAATGTCCACGTTATTCTTAATCTATTGAGACGTGTTCACGGAGACGTTTTTCTCGTTTTTTACGTGTAAATGTCACATTATTTTCTCGGGGAAAGGACGCCGGGAGGCGCCCGCGAGGCGGCCCGCTGGGGACCCGCTGGATGAGGCGGCCAAAAAGGATGTTCCATAAGCCGGGAGGCGCCCGCGAGACAGCCCACGAGACGGCCCACAATAACGGGATGGCGGAGGTTGGGTTTAGGAAAAAGATTACGGGGAAAGGGCGCCTTAAACGGCGGGAGACGCGTCACAGTAACACACGGGACAAAACGCTACACGCAGGGACGCCATCCCCGGGAAACAAAGCGCCGCACGCGGGACACGATCCCCGCTCGCCCGGGTGAAAGTCCTGTGTTGTTTGACCCATCCACCATCCCGAACAACCTCCCTACGCGGATTTTCGGCTTCTTATATTACTCCCTACAATTTCGTGCTGTGGACACAAAATATGCTTCCCATTGAAATACATTACTTATACTCATTACTTTACATTTTCGAATTGTCAACCACAAAAAAAAAACGACAAAAAAGTCTCCGTGAACACGTAGCAAAAGATTAAAATAATGTCACATTTACACGAACTTCCATGAGACCGGGCTGGCAATTGGCCATATCCTGAGGTAGAATGTAAGCAACTCCTAAATAAGTTAGAAGATAAAAAATTAAAGACCTGGATACTTAAATGACATCTGACCTACAGGCCTTTCTATTTATAGCTGGTATTATTATTATTACCAGGTAGGGCTGAACGATTTGGGGGAAAAATCGAATTGCGATTTTTCTGCCAGATATTGCGATTAAGATTCGAGATAAGAAATTTTTAAGCATACCTAATGTTTAATATTCACTGTGTAACAGATAAAACATATCATCACACAAAAAAAACTGCTCTATATTCTTATGCAGGGATGAGAATATGGATATGAATGGCCAGCAATATGTTTTTTTCTTTAAATAGGCATGGGGACAACCCTAGCTAAAGTTATAATGATACTAAAACAATTCCAATACAAAATATCAGTACTTTCTTGTAAACTTAAATGTTTGATATGTCTCCGTTCAACAGCAGCATCTAGAAAATTGTGACAGTTGTGGGATTGGCTCATATTCTCTGCTATTGCCAGTAGTTGAAAAGAAATGCACGCTGGGATCCTTCAAGTTTACCCAAGTCAACTCCGGGAATATCCTCGCTAAAACATGCCGAGCAAGAACACTTCAAGGTAGTTGGACTGGTATTGGCTAAATGAGGATGTTGAATTGCTACAGTACTGAATTGTGGCATTTCACAAGTGCACAAGAACACTACGTACTGAGAAAAACGCAGAGTAAGAAAGGCCTGGAGTTTCCAGGGCAGAGTGTGTGTGATGTGTGTGTGAACAGCAGTGTTTACAGTAGTTCCTGCTTTTAAGTTGCCGTCAATTATACTGCTGGAGAGAACAGTCCCCAAGGCGGAAACACAGCCATAATCAATGTACCCCCCACACACACACACGGGCTGCACAATAAATCACAATTGTATCGAAATCACAATATGGACGTGTGCAATATCCAAATAATATGTCAAACCATTCTGAATGAAGTATTGTGGTGCCGCGGAGACGTCCCAGCCTACAAATCCTATCCTACAAACCTTTGTTTGGTACAGATCCTTGCAAAAATCACACAATAACCATTTACATTTCTGTTATTTTTCAATGAATATTAGAATAATGATACACAAAGGATCATTCCCTCCAATATCGTGAATCATATCGCAATCGCATATTGTATATCAGTCAAAATACAAAGTAATTCAATATTTTCATCATATCGTGCAGCCCGCCTACACACCCACACACCCACACACACCCACACACACACACACACACACACACACACACACACCCACACACACACACACACACAGTGCGTCTCACTATCTTTGTGGGGACCCATCATTGACATAATGCATTCCCTAGCCCCTTACCCTAACCTTAACCATCACAACTAAATGCCTAACCTTAACCCTTACCCTCACCCTAACCATAACCTAATTCTAACCCTAATCCTACAACCAAGTCTTTACCCTCAAACAGCACTTTAAACTTGTGGGGTCCAGCATTTTGGCCCCACAAAGCTGTCCAGACCCCACAAGTATACTGGACTCCCGGTTTTAAGACCTCACGACCCACACACAGATGATTATCTAAAACCAAACAATAAACCAATCAACTCTATTCTCTTCTCCTTGTCTTCTCTCCCTGTCTCTTTTCCTCCTCTCTTTGTGTCCTTTCCTACTCTCCTGTCCTTCATCATAAGCTGAGAGAAATCCAATCTATCCCTGGGGTCAACCGTTGGGACTCTCCGCAGAGACTAAAAGCTTGTGGCATGTCTGTACGTGTCAATACAGCTTCATTGAACACACACATTTTACACTACATGACGTGATTTAAAGGAAAAAAGAAAGGAGGGGAAAGAAGGGTGGATAAGGGAGAGGGAAAAGATGACGATGGAAGAAAATGAAACTAAGTGTAGATGAAGGAAGAGAAAGAGAAAAGAGGAGGGAAAGGGGAAGGAATAAAAAGAGCAGGTGATGAAGGAAAGAAAAAAACAGGATATAGCAGGAAATAAAGAGAGAACCAGGAGGAAGAAGAAGAAGACAAAGAGGAGGACATGTAGGTTGAAAAAGAGCAGATTTAGGAAATAAACGAAGATAAAGATAAGAAGAAGTTGAGGGAGAAAACATTTTAAAAGAGGAGGAGATGAGGAAGAAAAACAGGAAAGAGGGGAGAAGGAGAGGAAATTAATCTAAAGTTACAAGAAAGGGAAAGAGGAGAAAAGACAAGGAGATGAAGGGAGAAGGAGAAGAAAAAGAGGCTTGGAGCTGGAAACAAAGGAGTGTTAACACACCTACTCGCGTCTCTGTGAAATGAGATTTCGGGGTGTGAAGGGCGGATTGGTTGCTGCTCGGTGACCCGGGCCCAGAAACCGAGCCGGCGCTGAGCAGTAAAGCGTTACTCTTTGCCGCAAATTGACGGCTGGGCTAAATAATAGAGTCAGACACCACAGAAGAAGAGCCAGAAAACAATCTGAATAAGTGTTGAAAATAACACTGCAGTCTGCCCGACGACCAATTATACCTGCGACGTGAACGTGGACACACACACACACACACACACACGCACGCACACACACACACACTTTTTTTTCCATCACTCTGTCCATTTTCTACAAGCTGTTCTGCATTTATATTGTTTCTGCTGCCTGAATGATCTTTAGGGGAGTCTGGTTTCTACAAGAAATGTGATTTTGTGTGTGTGTGTCTGTGTGTGAGAGTGTGTGTGTGTGTGTGCGTGTGTGTTTGTGAGTGTGTGTGTGTGTGTGTGTGTGTGTGTGTGTGTGTGTTTGCAATAAAGAATGCAATGAAAGCTTATACATAAATGGACAAAACACCATGTACTATGTTTCTTGGCATCCAAAATATGCAGCCTACACAACAATAGAGGCTCTAGATATAGTATACACCTTAAAAATAAATAAAATATATCAATATATTTATATATATTGTTATACAGTAACCCCTGTCTGGGTTTATTATGTATAAGAGTCAGTTTTGACTGCAATTATATAGCTATATTAACATTGTTAATAAAATTCCATATGAAAACAAACATGAAACATTCCATAAACAAGACATTTTCTCCCTCAATGTTTTCATATTTACAAAGTGCATACAATGCACCTAAATGCATCATTATAAAACATTAAGACAACAATAAAGTATTGAGGACCAATCAGTAACAAAGTCTTTATAAAGTAATGTTACTTGAGCTGTAAATGCACAGAGCTTTAGGGGTTTTATCCGCAATTTCACAGAGAACTCTGTCTGAAGTCTGAAGCTCTCTCTGTTTGATTCAGGAGCCTTCTAGCATACGTTCAGGCAGGGATATCAGAGATGGTTTAGAAGCAAGACGCCCCAACTCAGAGTAGATTTCCTGTGTCTCTGTGTCCCGTGGGCTCCGCCACGGCCACGCTTCTTTAGGAGACAAGCGGCAGGTCCTGAGTGTATTGATTCCAACGGAACGTGAACACAGATTATGAGCGATCCTTTCCCCCCATAGTCACCAAAGTAAATATTGAAGCCATTTTTCACAAGCCACATATCTCCAGAACATTCTGACACTAAAATTGCGTTTTTCATACGAACACATGGGGAGAAAATTAACTGTTCAAGACCTGTTTCTGTCTCAGTACCAAACTCTCGCGAGATCTGGCAACACAGAGAAGCTAACGTCAGCTAACGTTTGTGAACGCCCAAACAAAACTAATCTCCGTGATGCTGAATATGTCTTTTAGCTGTGTAAATATCTATGGTTAGCAAAAGAAAATATGAATACATTATTCAAATATAACTTTTCATCCATCCACATGACGTTCACTACACATCACACAAATAAACATAACATTTCTCAAGAGCAATTTTTGAAGGGGACACAAACAATACAGCCAAAATTGTACATGTGTAGGATATGTGTAGTTGTGGAACTCCAGTCAGTAAGCTGGCAAACTATTTGATTACCTTTAAACACCGGAGGAAGTGATTCTTTTCTCTAATACAGATGATGCTGAATGGAGAACTGAACCCCCTAGCAAGAAAGCTAACGTTAGATAACTAGCCAGCCGGCTCATTTTGTGTAACCAGTGAAAGTATGTTGGGTGGAATTAGCAAGCTAGCTAACTAGACATCCAACAAGCTATTAAACAAACTACCAAACAAGCTAGGTAACATTATAATCGCTAACATAGAGAACCTACGGAAAAATCTTTTGTCGTGACTTATTTATTAATGACACAGCGTCATCAGTATTAGAGAAAATAATCCCTTCATCCGATGTTTAAAGTGAATAAAATGGCTTTGTCTACATACTGGAGTTCCACAACTCGCGTTACTGAAGTGATCCGGAGAATAGTTCCCAGTATGTATACGGTTAGAAGATGGCTGTGTGTCATGTGACCTTCTTATTTGTACATGCTGTGACTATAAAAATCATAACCTTCAGATGGGGTAGACACAAACAGTGAATGCCAAAGAACTAGTTTGACAGTCAGTCATAACGGAAAAAGAACATTAATAAACTACTTTAAAGTGGATTTTCTTCAAGGCTAAATTTATCTGGCTTTCCAATACCGATACCAGCTTTTTAGGCAGTATCGGAGGTTTTTCCGATACCGGTATTGGGAACATCCCTATGAATAACTTTATTGATAAGATTACTGTGGTAACCCATGTCACTGCTTTTTGCTAGGGCTGAGTGGGCGCTTCCATTTCAAAATAACCTGGAAAAGAACATAGATGGTCTCGGCCTTTAAACAGCTTAGTTCACGCGGCCCATCTTTAGTGCCAGTGCAGTAAAAATGTATGAAGGGGGACTTGTGGTATGAAACAGATAAAGACCAAATCTCTTTCTCTCCTTATCATTTTGCCTATAAATATTCTCCTTATCCCTTCTCTGCCTCACCCTCTTTCTCTCTCTCTTTCAACCTCTATTTATGCAGAACAAGACTGCTTCAGCTCCACTCTGATTCACATTCATACTGCCTCTCTCTCTCTCTCGGCACTCAATTTCAGGGCTCATTTCAGCCAGCTGCCGTTAAAAACGCCTGTACTACACACAAACACGCACATGCGCATGCACACACACACACACACACACACACACACACACACACAAACACACACACACACACACACACTGCCCTCTAGTTTTACATTCCTCTAAAATGGATATTTATTCCTCTAAATCTCCACCATTGTAGGTGAGTGACTAAAATCTCTAATATCTTAACTGTGTGTGTGTGTGTGTGTGTGTGTGTGTGTGTGTGTGTGTGTGTGTGTGTGTGTGTGTACTGTTTGACCTCACTGACCTGAAGACGGAAACTGACGGAATGGATGAAGTTGAATAAAGGCACGTAGAAACAGAAAAAAAGCAGATGCAAAAGGTCGAAAGAATACTAACTATATATGTACTATAATCATATAGCTTCTTCTTTTGCAACTTAGGTTTTATGTGTTTTCTTTTTGGCGTTGTTTAAAGTGAGTGATATGGTGACTTATCCAGGAGCTGTATAGCCTATCTTTATCTATATATAGAGATGAAACTATGAAACTGATATTTATCTTCTCTGACTCTGGGGAAGTCAGAAACGAGAAGAATGACCTAACCCTAACCATAAAGTGACTGTGAAGCATGGCGTGCGTGCGTGCAGAACGTGTGTGTATGTTTGTGTGTGTGTGTGTGTGTGTGTGTTGTCTAACTTGTTGTGAAAGCCCTATGTGTATGTGTCCGTAGCTATAAAGCTGCTCATCACAGTGTGTCTCTGTGTTTGCAGTAATTCCCTGTGAAAGCTGAGTGTGTGGCTACAGTACATGAATTTACCTTGAAAGCTCTGTGTGTGTGTGTGTGTGTGTGTGTGTGTGTGTGTGTGTGTGTGTGTGTGTGTGTGTGTGTGTGTGCGTACGTGCGTGTAATTTCCAGTAAAAGCTCTGTGTTACAGGGCAGTAATTCCAGGTGTTTTTCCATATCTGGAGCCCTGATGTTTTTACAGTGTGAGCAGGAAACACAGGACACACCGCAAAGTTTGAGACTGTCATCAGTGCCAAAAAAACCCTAACACACACACACACACACACACACACACACACACTGAGGTGACCGTTGAGAGCTGACCTGACAGCCTGTAATAAACAGTAGTTCGGAGTAATAATAATAATAATCCAACCTCCACTTTGTTGTTTTTTCTTTAAATCACACCTATTATGCTGACGTCCACCACAACATAACAAACCACAAGTCCAAAATACCAGACTCCAGTGCAGCGGTAAAACAATTCCAAATTTTGCCGTACAATTAATCGTCTCAGAAATAATTGCGATTAGGAGCACAATTGTCTCTTTCAGTCAAATTTTTAAAATATTTACTTATTTATTACTTTTTTAAACAAATACAAGTTTTGAATGGATTCCAGGATACATTTTATGGTTATATCAAATGTCATGTGACCCAGATGATGTAATAACACAAATACACAGCCTATAAAGTAAACCACGTCTCTTTATTATCATAATTTTTTTTTTCTAACTGTACACCCCACCCCTAGTTATTTTTGTTAATATGACAGTCCTTCCAGGATTTCACAATGTCGCGATCCCAACAATTCACAAGAAATTCAACCAATCACCATGAATTTGGTGTGACTCGCAATTTTGACCAATCACTGCAACTTTACCGCAAGTTTGACCAATAACCAGAGACCCCCCGCG
Organism: Perca flavescens; assembly: GCF_004354835.1. NCBI lineage: Eukaryota > Metazoa > Chordata > Actinopteri > Perciformes > Percidae > Perca > Perca flavescens. Next base: position 2,389,180 of record NC_041346.1, read on the forward strand.
ACTTCAACCAATCCCAGCAGTCCCGTGTGCCAGACTTTTGCGTCAGTGTGTGACGCTGAGAGCAACACAAATTCATGTCCTTGTTTCTGATATGAAGACGAGACGTGTGTGACTCCAACATCTCACATTCACCAACAAAATTACAGCGAAAGACCGTGCAAAACATTTCAGACTGTCCTACTAACCTGTAAACATTTTAACATCAAAGTACGCTGTAACGGTTTTTCACTCTGAAGTCGCTGAAAGCTGCTGCTGTTTCAATCCTGTCGGCTCTCTGCAGTGGGCGGGGCAGCTGGGAAAACTCAGCCCAGAGTAGCTTTATTCTCTCCGAAAACAAGTTTCCTTTGTAGTTTTGAAGAAGTATACCAAAAAGAAATTGCATCTTTATTTTTTTGCAATTTTCACACAAATTCTTTACGATTTTTTTTTTTTTTTACAAAAGCTCCCGCAAAATCAGGCATTTTGGGCCGCAACAATCCTGGAGGGACTGCTGTGAACGTGTATAGAGCCAAGTGCCAGCAACTAACAATATGACTGGTTGTTGTCAAGCGATGTGGCATTTAAATGGCTATTTCTTTAAGCAGAGTCCAGCTCAGATCTCCCTCCATACAGTTCTAGTACAAACACAAAATTCAAGTATAATCCTGAAAATGCTGCCCTTTAATACTGGGCCAAAATCAAAGATTGTTGTTCCCATCAGTCACTTGGACACAAAAACATAGGACAATAGGGTCCAAGTTGAAAAAAATGGTAGTTACCATGGCACTATGTGTTCACGTTACACTGTTTTACTTAGTTAAAAATACTTTTATTTTAGTTATATAATATATGGTCTATTGGTGAAGTAGCACTGATCACTTATAATTAAGCAGAGGCAGCAATACTGTATATAGACCCCCCCCACCAATCACACCCTGGTTACCACAAAATAAAAGTTATAATCAAACAATACTCCATATTGTCACCGGCACAGTTGATGTGGTCCAAACATTTCCAAAAACAGTTAACTCCAGAAACTGAGTCGTTGAACCCAATCAATAACTTTATATATACAGTATATACAGTGGGGGAAATAAGTATTTGACCCCTTGCTGATTTTGCAGGTTTGCCCACTTACAAAGAATGCAAAAATCTACAATTTTAATCATATGTACATTCTAACAGTGAAAGACAGAATCCCAAAGAAAATTCCAGAAAATCACATCATATGAATTTATTAAAATTGATAACCATCTGATGAGGAAAAACAAGTATTTGACCCCCTGGACAAACAGCAAGTATTCTGGCTCCTACAAGCCAGTTAGTCTTTCTTTAAGACACAGCCCCAATCCGAACCAATTATCTACATCAAATACACCTGCCTCACCTCGTTACCTGTATAAAAGACACCTGTCAACACCCAAACAACCAGCATCCAACTTCACCACCATGGGCAAGACCAAAGAGCTTTCTACGGACATCAGGGACAAGATTGTTGATCTGCACAAGGCTGGGATGGGCTACAAGAGAATCGGAAAGCAACTTGAGAGAAAAGATCAACTTTCGGTGCAGTTATCAGGAAATGGAAGAAGCACCACACCACCGCCAAACTCCCTCGGTCTGGGCCTCCACACAAGATCTTGCCTCGTGGGGTGTCCCTGATCATGCGAACGGTGAGGAATCATCCCAAAACCACAAGGGGGGAACTGATGAATCAACTGAAGGCAGCTGGGACCACAGTTACAAAAGAAACGGTTGGTAACACACTACGCCGTCATGGGTTGAAATCCTGCAGCGCACGCAAGGTCCCCCTGCTCAAGAAGAAACATGTACAGGCCCGCATGAAGTTCGCCATTCACCACCTGGACGACTCAGAAGAGGCCTGGAAGAAGGTGATGTGGTCAGATGAGACCAAAATAGAACTTTTCAACTTGTCGTGTTTGGAGGGCAAAGAACACCGAGTACAACCCAAAGAACACCATCCCCACCGTCAAGCATGGGGGTGGCAACATCATGCTTTGGGGGTGCTTTTCAGCCAAGGGGACGGGACAACTCCATCGTATTGAGGGGAGGATGGACGGGGCCATGTATCGTGGAATTCTGGACCGACATGTCCTTCCCTCAGTGAGAGAGCTGAAGATGGGTCGAGGATGGGTGTTTCAGCACGACAACGACCCTAAGCACACCGCCAAAGCAACAAAAGAGTGGCTGAAGAAGAAGCACATCAAGGTTCTGGAGTGGCCTAGCCAGTCTCCAGACCTGAATCCGATTGAAAATCTTTGGAGGGAGCTTAAAATTTGAGTTGCCAGGCGACAACCTCGGAACCTGAATGATTTGGAGGCTGTCTGCAGGGAGGAGTGGGCCAACATCCCTGCCGAAATGTGCACAAACCTTGTCACCAACTATAAAAACCGTTTGACATCTGTGCTGGCCAATAATGGCTTTTCTACAAAATATTAACATGCTGTTTGTCCAGGGGGTCAAATACTTGTTTTTCCTCATCAGATGGTTATCAATTTTAATAAATTCATATGATGTGATTTTCTGGAATTTTCTTTGGGATTCTGTCTTTCACTGTTAGAATGTACATATGATTAAAATTGTAGATTTTTGCATTCTTTGTAAGTGGGCAAACCTGCAAAATCAGCAAGGGGTCAAATACTTATTTCCCCCACTGTATGTCAGAGCGTTTCCGTGTGTTCCTGATTTATTTTCATGAATACAAATATTCCAAAAACAGAAGTGATGAGCCTGCTGTGCTCACATGGCTCTGGGTGTGCCGTCATGCTGATTTGAGCATGTTCTAAATGTCTAGTTGACCAATCAGATTGCCTGGTCTGATCTACTTGTTGTAGCCTATAATTTTTTTACTTAGTTTGGCAGGGGTTCCTGTTGGACACAGGGGAAACACTGATGTATGAAAATGCCAAGATCATTTTAAATTATTAATCGAAGGTGCCTGAACCCAGTTCCGGATCGTTCCGGCCCACATTAACACCCGGGTAGCGTTAGAGGTATGTAAACAGTGGTACAGATGTGTTGCTCTGGACTAAATAATGAAAAAAATGTATGAGGACTAACTCTTATGAAGGATTTTTGCTGCCTGGTTTCACAGTGTAACGAATCTGGGAAACCAGATTTCTCCAGCTTTATCTCACTTCCTCTCATGTTTTCTGGCCCCAGACTCTTGGTATCTCAGCTTTCTACCAGATGGGAAGCTTTTTTCATCTTATCTCACTCATTTTAATACCTCATGTTTTGAATGGTTTCACTACAAAATCATGGACTGACAGCACAAGATAAAAAATGAAAGAAAGGGAGTTTGAGTTCTTGGTTGTTTTGATCAAACTGGTTCTTCAAATTTCTACGGTAATGTTAAATTTGTCTGGTGCCACAGACACTATTTCGTATTCAGTGTTGGGCCGATATACTTGTAAAACTGATAAATCAATTGTTTGATTTGCAACGGCATCAATTAAGAACATCTACAGTTTCTCTGTGCCTGTGCCCCACTATAAATAAGCGTGTATAGGAGCAGGCGCTGCAGCCGTCCAGGAATTACCCACTACCTTGTATACACGACCACAAGATGGAGGTGTCCGGATATTATCCACTAACTTGTATGAATGAGAAAAAAAGCTACAGCCATCCAGGAATCATCCACTGAGCTGCAGCCATCCAGGGATTACCCATTGCCCTGTATTAACAGGCCTGAGATGCAGGTGTCCAAGAACTATCCACTGCACTTTATTAACAGGCCTAAACTACAGCCATCCAGGGATTACCCACTGCCCTGTATTACAGTTTTTTCCGATTGCTAAACGACAGTGAGCACAACTGAGCTAAACAGTTCACATCACCTGCAAAACTCATTCAAAGCAACACAACTCTTAACACACGTCTCAAAACAGGCTCAGTGCAGCCAAACACTCAGCACAGTCCTCACTGAGATAACACACACTGTCACTCAGAACACACTGAGGGTAAAAACACTAGCATCAAACACCAATACAGAAATTATAAACTTTTTCATCTTTACAGTTTGAACAATTTGAGTGACTTGACACTACTCAACAGTTTATTTAAGGAAAAAATATAGATTGTATAGCATACCAATTTTTACATAAGGTAAACAAGAAGGAATGAAAATCTGCAGTTTTCTTCAATATAGTATTTTAGCTATAGTAATTTATGGAATTACTGGGGAAAAAAAACTAAAGGTACATAACAGTACCAAAGAATAGTGTGACTAATCCTGCCTCTCTCCAGCATCATGTGGCAAGTTTTCTTCATCACATTGGATGTCGGCATCATCTCTAAATACTAATGAATGTGGTGTTTCTATTGCTTTCACCTCCATTACTTTTTGAAAAACTGTAAGAACGCAGTTTTACTATTGTAAAGATATAGTGTTTTTCACTTTTTTTATAGCTGTGTATATAACCTCAGACATTTTACCTGGACATATTCATATCTTTGCTCTTTTACCTGTTTCTCTCAAACATACAGTGTATACTGTAATTGTTTCATTCTTATTTGGTGTTTGTATACAAAAAAGGCTTTCTGGGCTTTCTCTGTATAAATACCGTATATGTTTGCTAACTAGTGTAAATCAAGACACCTGCTTAGGCTTTCAGCTAAAACTGCAATCAGCAGTGTTTGATAGGCACCAGACTGAAATCTATTCTGTTTTGAATGTGTGGTTAACAGTGTTGACAGCAGTGTGTTAGCATCTGAACAAAGTGCTGTAAATCTACAGTGTTGTGCAGGTTGTGGTTAAAGTCATGGGATAAGTGTGTAGAGTTTTGAAAACTGTGTTCAAGCAATGAAAAACCAACTAGAGTTTGGTCCACATGAACTGCTGCTGTGCAGACTGGAGTTAGAGTTTTGCACATGTGACTCCAGTTGTGCCCACTGTCGTTTAGCAATTGAAAAAAACTGTAGAGATGCAGGTGTCCAGGAATTATCTACTGCCCTGTATTAACAGGCCTGAGATACAAGTGTCCAGGAACTATCCACTGCACTTTATTAACAGGCCTAAACTACAGCCATCCAGGGATTACCCACTGCCTTGTATTAACAGGTGCTGAGATGCAGGAGTCCAGGAATTAGCCACTGGTCTGTTTAAATTAGCAAAGGCTATGATGGATGAACCTCTACAGCTACAGAGAGCAACTAAACGGTGTCAAATTTGAAAACAAAGTGAGTCTAGAGTACGATCAGTGATTTGAGGCTGTGTTTTCGTTGTTGTATTATATAGTTGTTGATGTGATATACGTTGGGGAGTCTTCACAAAATTGACCTGGAGGCTTTAGCCTGTGTGCCTGTTTTTAGCAGAGCAGAGCGGAGAGATCATCCTGGTTTTTGACACACGCTGCTTCGCTCCTGGTGGAACCTAGCGGTGACCCTACAGTCTGCACGACAACACTAGAACTACACACCGCAACATGTCTTTGTGAGATGCACCGTACCGTCACACCCCAAACACACGCTAACGCTAGACAAAACGCTGCTGAATGGTCCTTTAAAGCAGTGGGTCCCTAACTTGTTTCCTTAAGGGACCCAGGGACACACACACACACACACACACACACACACACACACACAAACTCTTTCACTCTTTTCCTCCTCCCGCTGAGTGATGATGAAAGGGTTGATGGGAAGGTGTTTCATCACACAGGGAATCAATGTTGGAAGTGACAACACACACCCGTATAAACACACACACAGACACACACACACACACACACACACACACACACACACACACACACACACACACACACACACACAGCAGGGTGACACATTTAGGCATAGGTGGTGAGGTACAAACCTCCAACCTCTAACCAATCGATACGCGAGGACGCAGACACTCACACACACACACACACACACACACACACACACACACACACACACACACACACACACATTAAATGGATGACCTTCCACTTTCTCCAATCGATAGAGGCCGACGTCGCAGAAACCTCAGTGCTATGAGAGAAGAGAAGATAAATATTTTCCTCTCATCTTCCTTCTCTCCCTCTACTCTTTGTGGGGTTTTATGCAGAGCATGAGAGATTGTAATGGTAAAATGATTATGAGAAATTGCGCGTGTGTGTGTGTGTGTGTGTGTGTGTGTGTTTTTTTTAGAAACCAACAAAAGCAGTGAACCAAAAGAATAAAGTTAATTCCCTATAATGGGCGGGTTCTTTATTCACCTCGACTGTAAAGGGCTTAACCCCTCCCTTTCCTAACACATCTGAGTGCGTCGAACTGTGTGCTGAGCTTCAATGACAGCAGCTTAATGAATAATAATGCATCATATTAAAATCGTTGTACTTTATGGTAAAATCTCAAACTGCAACCTCACCGGTAACATTTTTCCCTCAGGTGAAAGTAGTAGGACAATGTTTCCCCATGAAGTGGAAGTACACAGGAAGTCAGTAGTAAACAGTGGGGTCGCATATTGTTTGCTTTGGGGGGGGGCTGCGTTGTGAGAAGATAACTGTCCCGGTGCGGGACAAGAAGACAACGCCCCAGAGCGAGAGGGGGTGGTATAAGAGTTTAGGGAAAGGATAGAACGGGGCTCACTCGGCGGGAGACCAGCTCTGACTATTTGTCTGTTGCTAGGGAAACTTAGTCTCAGCTTTGTGATGCCACAGATGTGGGTCTGTAACTCTCATGCTTGACTAATTAAAACGTACTCGTTCAAAATAGTACTACCGTCTCGTTGACTCTTGTATGGGATCGGTGTAAAACAATTTAAGAATACGCGGTTTGGGTACCCTTTTTAGGGGCACGCATAGAATTTCCCCAACATGTGAAAGCATTTTTTGGATGGTTCCGACTTTCTTATATACTTATAGAGACTTTTTTTTTCTACCAAAAATTATTCATGCTGGTTAGGGGGTACATGGTTTAAAAACACTGTTCAAAGGGGGAACATTATTGAAGAAAAGCTTGAGAACCAGTGGTGTAGAGCTATGTTTGCTGAAAAAACACCATGCATGTGAGCTGGGGAAGGGTTAAAAGACAAATGAATGCATAAAATGTCAGCAAATGAACCATGAACCAAAAGGAACCTCCTCATATTTGCCTTGTGTGTTGGCCAACTGGTCAGAAAACACACACACACACACACACACACACACACACACTTACAGTCTCACTCACAGTCACACTCACAGCACTTACAGTCTCACACACACACACACACACACACACACACACACACACACACACACACAGTCACACTCTCACACACACACACACTTACAGTCTCTCACACACACTCATAGTCTCACACACACACACACACATGAACACCCATACACACACACACACTCACAGTCACACACACACACACACACACACTCACTCATCTGGGTAAAGGATGGGAGAGGAGAGGAGGGTACCGTCACCATGGCAACAGACAGAGACTCCCACACTCCCCCCCCTTCCGAACACACACATACACTCCTGTTGTATAGTGGGGGTAGAGTACAGTATGTTTGTGTGTGTGTGTGTGTGTGTGTGTGTGTGTGTGTGTGTGAGAGAGAGCGCGCAGGTGACGGACTAAAAGCATTTCTGTGTGTTAGAGATAAGGTAAGTGTGTGTGTGTGTGTGTGTGTGTGTGTGTGTGTGTGTGTGACTGTGTGTGTTTGTGTGTGTGTGTGTGTGTGTGTGTGTGTGTGTGTGTGTGTGTGTGTGTGTGTGTGTGTGTGTGTGTGTGTGTGTGTGTGTGTGTGTGTGTGTGTGTGTGTGTGTGTGTGTGTGTGTGAGATGGGTTTGCTAAGGTCAGACGCTCACTGTGGAATACAAATCTGTCATGGCTGACACACTTCCTCCTCTCTCTCTTCCTCGCCCTGCCCTTCGCTTGACCCTCCCGTCGCTCACTCTCTCTTTTATCTCTCTCTCTCTCTCTCTCTCTCTCTCTCTCTCTCTCTCTCTCTCTCTCTCCATCCATCCATATCCCCCCTCTATCTCTTCTACAGAATTGTGTTGGGTGATTTCATTTCATCTCCTGTCCTCTCTCTTTTTATTCTTTTCTTTTCTTCCTCCTTTTCCCTTCTTTTTCTGTCTCTCTTTCGATATCCGTCCTGATCCTCCCTCTTCTCTTTCAATGATCCGGGATGACTATCTCCCTCTGTCTTTTGTCTCTCTTTCTCTCTGCAAATGTCACCTTACTTCCATTAGGGCTGTTCAAACAGAAGAAGAGAGCATGAAAAGAATAGAAGAAAGAAGATATTTAATAAAAGGGAGACGCTCAATTCAACAGGAGAGAGACAGCAAATGAAAAAGAAGTACATACTTCCAAATCCCATTGCATACATTTGTCTTCTAATCCGTCATTAGACATCGTTTTCCTCATTCATTTTTTCTTCATTGATGTGCAGCCCCCCCCTCCCCCACAATATACTATATACAGTAGCAGGTGTCTGACACTGTGGGCCCCCATCAGACAGCTGTAATGTTGCCATGGAGTCAGTGAGCTAGCTGGCACCATTTAAAATATGCCAAATGAGCTTCTAGCAGTTACAATTATCACTGGATTACTGGAAACTTAATGGATCTTTTAACCGGATCCACCTGAAGCACCACACACGGCGTAGGAGACACAGAGCTTTAGCTCTGGGATTGTTGTTGTTTCTCCAGTTTTTTTGGAGCCGGCACAGAGCTGTGAAAATGACAATCTACTATCAGCTGTTATCAGAGGACGCAGGCGGGGGGGGGGGGAGGGGCGACAAGAAATAAAAACATAAAACTCTCAAAACCAAACTGCCAACCCGCTCACTGACAGTCATCAAGTCGTTTCCTGTATATCGGTAGTTTCATTTAAGACATGTAGACACTTTATGATCCATTTCTGTGTAAAAAAACCCACATTATTATATAAATATTTAACCCTCCTGTTGTCCTTCAACCCAGTCTCATGGCAGTTTGTGAAATGGTCACGTTATTTTAATCTATTGATACGTGTTCCTGAAGACGTTTTTGTTGTTTGTTTCGTGGTGGCCAGGACGAAAATGTAAACTAATGTATTTAAATGGGAAGCATATGTCGTGGTCACAGCACGTCTAGTATGAAATGTTCGTGTGAGAGCAGTTTGGCGTAAGGAGGTTGGTTGGGGTGGTGGATGGGTCAAACAATTCCGGACTTTCACCCAGGAGGCCGGGGATGGCGTCCCGCGTGTGGCGTTTTGTTTCCCCGTTAACGGTCCCGCTATTGTCGCGTGTTCCCCGCGGCCGTCTCCCGGCGTGTTAGGCGTCCTCCCCCGGGGCGTGGCGTTTGCTTTCCCCGTTAATCTCAGTATAGACCATTTCGTCCTGGCCACCACGAAACAAACGACAAAAACGTCCCCGTGAACACGCATCTATAGATTAAAAATAACGTGACCATTACACGAACTGTCGTGAGACTGGGTGGTGTCCTTGGGTCTAATTGGACTCATTTTCACAAAGTTTCCACATCATAAACAAAGTCTTTGGACAAACAAAGTGTCCAAAAGACATAGCGTGGATGGTTCCCTGTCTGCCTGTCCTCCCTCTCCACCACCTTCACTACTTCCTATAACAACAGTTCTGTCCACTGGCCCACTGTTTACTGTTACACTGTTTACTGGCTAGATTAGCCCATATGCACAACCCCGCCCTCTCTCCTTCCCCCAGCATGGACTGAGCTCTAACTTAGTACTTGGACTATGGCTATAACCCTATTACTTCAAACTGCAAACCTCTAATATTGACTGTTGATTGACGCTACATTTTCTCAAATGTAGCGCCGCCTTCCCGGAATGCTTTGCGTGCGCGTGCGAAGTCTCTTGACGTCACCCCTAGGAATAGAGTGGAGCGCAACGCGACAGAAGCGTCGCACGGACAAGTGGATCGGTACCGTCAGTGTACGCTACGCGTGCAATGTAGCCGGGCCCCTAAGTTCAAATGAGTTGAACTTTTAAGGCGAGGAACGAGAAATTGCCTGTATGTGTAAAAACAGCTTTATCTCGCACATCTGTTTTTTGTGTAATTTTGGGGCGGAAGACACGGGTCCGAGAGGGAAAAAGAGAAAGTTAAGAGTAAAAAGAAGAGAACAGAACAAAGGGGGGGGGGGGGAGTCAGAAGGCTAGGAAGAGAATACGGACAGCTCTCGGTTTGATAACAGGGTTTCCCGCAGCACTTTGCAGCTTATAGGCGGCCGCCTGACCAAGACAGGCATGTCGCCTTAACTAGGTCGTAAAAAAATAATAAAAAAATATGCTTATGAACGATATCCGCCGTGTTACTCTGTCCTGTTTCCTCCCTTTCATTCCAAACCGTGACCAACGCCAGTCTCCCTTCTCTGCAGAACGCATTAAAAATTAAAAATAACGTCGGTACTACCGAGGACGG